>NC_045436.1:66625269-66662553 GCF_002776525.5 Piliocolobus tephrosceles | reverse complement strand
AAAAAAAAAAAAAAAAAAAAAAAAAAAAAACTAAATTGATAAACAAACATATACAATTTAATTTTGCAGTTATTATTTCTATTTTCTCTGCTATAGCTATCACGTAATATTCTCTGTAACTTAAAGAAGATTAAAGAAGGGAAAATGTAATCTTATTCTGATTTTAGAAAATAATTGAATCTTCTTCCCATCTTAGCTATAGAATTATGGTTTTTCTTTTTAAAATTCTTAATGACAAGTTTTTTTTTACTTCATTACTAACTTGTGTCAAGCACACAGCAGGCAAGGCTAAGGCCAAGTCCAGGGCCTCACACATTTGGCCAGTAAAGACACAGTGAGCCCATTTTAGCTTTAGACTGTTTATTGCTTCCATGGACAGCAAAGAAAAAGTAGCAAAGGCACCAGTTTTCATTGGTCCTTGTTCCACACACCAGAAAGAACGACATTGAAACGAAAGGGCAGGATGATAGCAAAATGAGTTGTGGTACACTCTGTTGCCAAGAAGGGAATTCTAGATTGTAACTAAGCAGTTCTATAGCCAGCAACGCTGTCTGTCTAAAAGGGGAGAGGCAGAAAACCTCACACCTCATCTGAATTCAGGAGGCAACAAGAAACTCTCAATGTCAGTTTCCCTGGTAGCTAGGGAAGTGAGTGAGAAATGTCATTGTAGCAGCTCATTGCAAGCCTCTATGCTCTCAGGCTCCAGGAAGGCCATAGGGAAGATTCCCCAAGGCGTAGGTCATATTGTAATTCAAACCTTTCCCACATGGCTATGTGGATCTTTCTAAGGTGCAAGCCACTAGGGCACCATGGCAGAGCTGTTCCCCTACAATTCATTGACCACCTACCTGACCTGCACAGTCCCTCACATCTTCCTATCTGCAATAAGACTTTCTTCACTTTTCCTCTTTCCTGTTTGTGAAGTAAAGCCGTGTGATCCATCTACATAGAACTCCCTGCCTGCTCTTTCTTAGTTAACTACATTTTCCCAAATTACGTAATGCCTTTTACTATGCTACGAGAAATAAGAAAAAGTATGAGTTATATACTGTTGTGTAATCAATCACCCCAAAACTCAGTGACTTAAAACAACAACCGTTTCCTATTTCCCACGATTCTGTGAGTTGTCTGGGTGCTCCTCTGCTGTTTTTGCTTTGGCATACTGCTGGGAGGTCCAAGATGGCCTCCAGCACACATTTGACAGTTGGTGATGGCTATCAGTTGGGGCGTGTTAGTTCTCCTCCACGTAGCCTCTCATCTTCAGAAAGGTAAACTGGCTGCCTTACAATGTCAGTCTCAGGGCAGCATTCCCAGAGAACAAAGGCAGAAACCCTAAGACCTTTTAAGGTCTAGTTTGGAAGTTACACAACTTTACTTCTACCACATTTTCTTTTAGTTAATGCATATGACAAGGACAGGCCAGAATAAAAGTATGAGAAATAAACTCCCTCTCTTGATAGAATGATTTACAGAAGAGTGTTTCCATGTTTTTCAATAATGCAAAAAGAGGAAAAATTGACTACTTGAAATGAATACGTTCATTGAAACCCAAATAAAATATGACTTTGCCTTTCATTCAGGTAAGTAAGAATGCCAATAGACTGAACAGCTTCAGTTCTAGTCTAAATCACTGTTCAGTTCTAAATCACTGTGATACTAAGAGGTCACAAGAATTAAAAAATAAAGAAAACTACGAAAAGTTGTCATAAGCCCAGAGAGTTTTTGCAAGAAGAACTGGAGGCACTAAATCTTATTTCCCTAGACAATGTGACCTGACAAGTGTGCTTTCCAAACCTCAGAGAGTTATGCCAATTTCATTCCAAGCCTCTTTAGTTAATAACAGAATGGAGAAGACCAGGTAAAGATTTCGTACTGAAAAGGGAATTTGCAAATTAACTCTCTCAGCTGGCCAACATTCACTGACAGGAGTTTACATTTTTATTACCTTGCATAACTGATGAGAGTTAAATGAAAACATTAATGTAATATGCCTGCTGTAATACCTGGCTTACCTTTGCCAATAGTTGCTACTACTGTTTTATTCAAGCCTTCACAAAGAATTTACATTGTTCAACAATAGATATTCTATTATGCACTTAATGTATTTTTATGATCAAAATGGGTGCTTGATAAACTTGTTTTTAAAAATTTACAACCTAAGATTATCATTGCCATAGTCTATAGGGTAAAACTTTGGAATGTCCATTTTCTGTTTATCCATGTGATGAAAACTGATCTAGCACAATTACAACAGTCAGCTATTGCTATGTAACAAATAATCACCAAAAGCTCAGTGTTAATTAACAAAAGCATTTATTTTGCTCATGAGTAGGTCAGTTCAGCCTCCATCTGTGGCACCTGGTTGGCTCTGCTTCATGTTGCAAGTGTATACATAGGTTGGAACAGCTCTATTCAGTATGTATTTATTCTGAGGCTCAGATTAAAGGGGCAGCAAGTGCCCTCAATAAGCTCTTCTCGTGGTGAGAAGATGCAGAAGTATGCAACTTCTCTTAAGGTCAAGGTTCAGAACTGGCACACTGTCACTTCCACTCAAGCCAATAGAATGGCCAACGTCACCTTTAGTGAGAGGAACTACCTAGCAAGTCACAGGGCAAGCTCCAAGTTATAAAAGGAAATGAAGAATTTCAGCCAATAATGCATTCTACCACCAGAGAGTGTTTAAAGAATATTGGCCGAACTGTCTGCAGACACTCCCTAGACCTGCTTGCACAAAGAGGCGTATACCCTGGTTTAGGCTTCTTATACTTTCCTAATAGAATGCAAATCCCTTGGCTGACTGTTAAAGCTTATGGTTCTATCCTCAAACAATAATACGGGGTGTCTGCCTATTAGTTACTTAATAGAATATACCTTTGAATTCTGTGCATATTCATAGGAGTCAGCAAATATCTGAATCAAGAGATTAGAGGAAAAAAGATAGTTAAACTGCATGTAGATAATTAAAATTAGATACTAAAATGTAGATAATTTAATTACACATTAAATTACCGATAAATGTAGATTTTTTTAAAAAGATAAAAATATTATCATGACACTTTTATGGGAAACAATTTGGCAATATCTGTAAAAATGATAAGTGCCAGTAGGAAGATTTTGTCTTATAGGTCATTTGTGTGTGAAATGATGTATGTATGTGATTATTCATTGTAACGTTGTTTGTGATAAAGATGGAAAGTAACATAGATGTCCATTAACTAGAAACCACTGCAATAAATTAGGACAATTTCATATACTGTCATGTGAGGCCACGAACAAGAATGTGGTAGATCTTTATGTAATAATAATACAACCTGTCCTAAGAGGTATGGAGGATACATAACATAGTTTCAACCTACAACTAATTGGTATCACCAAAATACGTATACTATGATTCCATTTTTGTGAAGATAAAGGTACCCATACAGACAAATATATATTTACACTGTGGTAACTCTTCTACCATGTCAGCATCAAAGCTCTAGCCTAGACAATATGGTCCTCTCTGCTAGGGTTACTGTGTAGGGAGAAAAGAGATCTTTTCTCTCTCATCTCAGGTTCATGCCTGAGACCCCTGTAACAAAAGAAAGATTAACAAGAAATAAGCATACTAATTTATTTACTATGTTTCACATGACACAGGAGCCTTTGTAAGGAAATGAAGACCCAAAGAAATCAGGAAGCTGTGTATTTTTTATGTTTAGGTTTGATGAAAACTACAGAGTTGTGCAGGATGATTGGACAAAAGGGAATATGATCTAATGGTAATAAACTGGGGGAAGCAGCAAGGCCTGTTTGCCTGCATCTTCAGAGATAAGGACATTTCTTTCCTCCAATTATAGAGTTTGTACCTTTCACAGGAAGGTCTTATGACCTACTATAGGGGAAGGTCAACCTGGTGTTATGGCCTGCTTTATGGGAGCAGGAGTGTGGCAAAGACTAGAGTAAGCTTCCCGCCTCTGCTGTTCTCTCAAATGCCAAGGTGCCGTATTTTGGGGTAGTGTGTCCTGAACCCCATTGATTGTTTTATATCATTCTCATTTCAGTTAAACAATACGAGCAACACAGCAAATTTATGGAGGTGGGCCTTGTGATAGCAATAACACTTCAATACCCTCAAATGTCAAAGATGTTCTAGATTGAAAGCAGTTTTAAATAACGTTTTTCAACTCATAATTCCTATACTATGATACAATTCTTACAATATTATCTTGCAATTCATATACTAGTATGTATACTATTATATAAAAATACATATATAATAGAATGTACTATTACACACACATACACACACACAGTTGTCTTTTTCCTCTAATTTGGTCTTGAGATTTCTCTCTGGAGAGTGGTTATAACCTTGGGCCTTTCCTGTTTCCTGATGGGGCCTCAGGGAAGGTGGTTGTGGGTGTTTACAGTGTGCCTTTCACAGAATATGTCTACCTGGTGGACAGACTAATGTCTAAGTGTCCGACCATGACCAGGTGTCCCTCTCACATTGATAGATGACCTGGTGGCTCTTGTCTGACCTGTGTCGTTTACTCTTACCAAGATAGCCACTCTCTGGAAGAGCCCTGACCATGGGGTGAGCCAGGTTCAGGTTGTATCGGTCAGATGAGACACAGGGGAAGCAGCGCCAAAAAGATACATGACATGACAAAAGCAGTGTATCACTTACAGATCCCAGAGAGAAGAGGGCCCGTGGGAAGGAGGTGGGGCATCTGGGACAAGCTCACTCAACCAGCAGGTGGGAAGCCAGAGAGGGAGGGAAGGAGAGAGAGAAGGAGAGAGAGAGAGCACGAGAGCAAGGGACTTATCGGGGAAATCTAACTGGTGGGTTTAGAGCAAGTAGATACAAGTTCATGGAGTCACACTGTGACTGAGAGATGGAAGAGATGGCTGCTGCAGCATATCTGCGCGGGCCGTGCAGAGTGTGGGAGTCTGTGGTGGCAGCCGAGTAGACTGTACTGTATCAGTAGACTGTATATGTATCACATCTATCACTGTATCACACACATCTATCAATTAAGTTCACCATCTTATATGGACATGGTTCATGGTGTCCCCAAAACAGTTACAATAATAACATCAAAGATCACCATAACAGAAATAATAATAATGAAAAACTTTGAAATATTATGAGAATTACCAAACTGTGACACAGAGACATGAAGTGAGCTCATGCTGTTGGGCAAATGGCGCCAGTGGACTTCCTCACTGCAGGGTTGCCACAGATCTTCAACTTGTAAAAAACACAATACCTGTAAATTACAAAATTGCAATAATGCAGAGCACAATAAAACTAGGTATGCCTGTATTCAGCTTCTCTTTCCTTATAACTTCAATTCTCTGTTCTGTTTTTCTGGGATTTTTTGAAAATAAACATGTAAGAAAATCACAGAGAATAAACTGTCATCATTTTCCATCTTTCTAATTTCAAGCAGGTGCTGACTGCTCCCTCTTCACAGTGTTTCTGATGTGCAGAGACAGAGGGGTTTTCTGATTCAAAATAGTAGTAACAATCCTGAAACTTCTGTGTTTCAGTCTTTTTTTCTCCAAACCACAAATTAATATTTTGTACCTTCCCTAATAATTACTATGTAATAGTATTTTGTTATGATTAAGACAATAATGTCTACACAGAGAGAATGAAAAGAAAACTGGTATTCAGATCCATTATCAGGAAAAAAACATAGGAGAAAAATGCATTTTTCCTTCTCATCCATAGCAAATACGGCAAGAAGTTTCTTAAGTTTCTTAACACATTTAGAAGAAAAAGAAAAGTGAAGTTAAAAAAGAGAAAAAGAAGGACACTGTCCAAGCTCAGAAGATTCTTGACTTTGATGAAGTTGTGATATAAACAGTTTAGGGGAACATGGGATTTAAAAGCAATTTTAAGTGTTGGAAAGCAAACAGCATTTCCACGAGACTATCATTGGACTATTTACCAATGCCAGTTCCCTCTTTTAGAGCAAATCATGACCCTTCCATTACGGGTGCCTAGCCAACCTGATCTAGTCCAGCTTAAGGTTTGTAGTATATCCTTTCCCAAGCCAACAATACAAAGCGGAACAACAACAAATACCGTCACTAAATGAATATTACATTAGATATCCCTTTCCCAGCTAGTTTTTTTCTTGCCCTGTTACAAAATTAAACAAATTATTTCTTCTGAGTTCCATGTTTGAAATTCTCCAGTAGATAGGATTGTTGTAAAGATAAAAAAAAAATACTGTATATGAAAGCACTTTTAAACATACAAAGAATCATACAAATACATGACAAATAGTATTACCAAAGCCACATTGTAATATGCAGATTTTTTTATTTTGTTTTCATTTTTCTCTTTTATTCCATTACTATTTTCTTAATAATCAAAACTGCTATGTCGGAATTATAAACTGCTATGTTGAAGTTCAGTTAGGTTGAAATTGAACATTTTTGGTTTTGGCTTTCAGTAAAACTAACAAAAGTACTCAAAATTGCAAATTTTTACCTTTCATTGAGGCTGATGTGCTTAAAAAGATCAGAAAACAGAATCTGAAGATGGCGTTTTCTGAAAAGTAGTTTTTCTCCTCAGTTTTAATGATTACGAGTTTCTTTTGTTGTTCTTGTTGCTGTCATTAAAACTGCCATGGAAGTAAAATTCCATAAAATGGCATGCATTCCGTAGAAATCTCAATTTATACTTCAGAGTAATATGACTTGTTATGAATACCATTTTACTGGAAAGAAATCAGTGGCCATGATAAATCATTTATTTTCTTAGTGTTTGCAAACAAAAACCTCTTTTGAGAAACAGGGTACGTGTAAAAGAAGGTAAAGAAAACAAGAACAAATTGTCAGATGGCTACAGACACAGGGAGTATGGTCTGTGGTTTGTGTCTCATTTCTGGCGGGTTCTGCTTAGAAGAGGTACTACAACAAGTACACAGTCTGTGTATTAAACATGCAAAAATGAAAAGCCAAAGTCTGGGCCTGGCGTGGTGGCTCACACCTGTAATCCTAGCACTTTGGGAGGCCAAGACAGGCAGATCACCTGAGGTTGGGAGTTTGAGACCAGCCTGACCAACATGGAGAAACTCTGTCTCTACTAAATATATAAAATTAACCGGATGTGGAGGCACATGCCTGTAATCCCAGCTACTCAGGAGGCTGAGGCAGGAGAATTGCTTGAACCTGGGAGGTGGAGGTTGCGGTAGGCTGAGATCGTGCCATTGCACTCCAGCCTGGGCAATGAGAGTGAAACTTTGTCTCAAAAAAAAATGTAGTCTACTTCCAGTAATCTGCATGCTTATGAATTCGTTCTTAGTTTATAACAAAATGTTTCACATCAGTCTGGAGATTTGACTTACCTCTGTGCTGCTTTCGCTGACCCTTGTGTTACTATCATAACCTAATTTTTTATGATTAGCCTAAGTAAAATAAGAAAAAAACCTGTTTGTACACCATAATGCATTACAAAGATAAAAAGGATTTGGGGGTTAGCTATAGTTAATGTCTCTAAGATGAACTATGTGAATTACAAGGGACTTTAGGGTTAGAGAATTTAAACAAAGCAGACATACATACAAAACAGATCTCTCTCACTGTTAGTTATTGCTCCTTAGTTTATCTTCACTCAGTTTTTGCTTATATGGAGAAGACCAAAATGGAAGGGTCAATGCCAGTAAAAGAAAGTTCTACATTCTTCACAATATTCCTTCTTCTAAAGGTCCTTTTTTCCTAAAGGTTGGTCATTTTGTTCCCTTCCCCTTTAAAGATCCTTCAAGAAAAAGGAAAAAAGAAGGAAGAAAGGAAGGAAGGAAGGATAGAAGGAAGGAAGGAAGGAAGGAAGGAAGGAAGGAAGGAAGGAAGGAAGGAGAGAGACAGAGAGAAAGAAAGAAAGAAAGAAAGAAAGAAAGAAAGAAAGAAAGAAAGAAAGAAAGAAAAGAGAGAAAGAGGTCATGAAAACATGGTTTGAAACTTTTTCTTTTTTTTGAAAAACAAGCACAATTTTTAACTAAAACACAATTTGCCTCTGTTATACTTACATTGTTAAGGACCATATGTAATAAGCCAGAAAAGTATGCTTTAGAATTGAATTATAAAGCTATAACATTTAATAAAAATAAAACACATAGAAACTTGGAAAAAAAGCAAATGGAATATGGACTAATGTAAAAAAAAAGTATTAAATCAGTTTTGTCCTTGTGACAAAAATATCAATTCAGGGCAAAATTGGCATCACTGGTCAGACTGTACACGTCTTGAATTCATTTGTGGTGTGGAAGTTAATTCAGTTTTTCAAATATGTGGGAAATGTGTTTGTGAGAGTGTAAAAACAGTTGTGTCACTTGACAGGGATACGATCTGAGAAATGTATCATTCATTAGGTGATTTCAGGAACATCATAGTATATTTACACAAACTGAGGTAAACATCATAGAGTGTACTTTATTCACACAAACCTAGATGGTATAGCCTACTACACACCTAAGCTGTATGGTACAGCCTATTGCTCCTAGGCTACAAACATGTGCAGCATGTTGCTGTACTCAATACTGTAGGCAGTTGTAACACAATGTAAGTATTTATGCATCTAAACACAGCTAAACATAGAAAAGGTACAGCAAAAATACAATGTTAAAAAATAAAAAATGGTACACTTTTATAGGGCACTTACTGTGAATGGAGCTTGCAGGGCTGGAGTTGCTCTGGGTGAGTGAGTGGTGAGTGAATGTGAAGGCCGAGGACATCACTGTACACTGCTGTGGACTTCACAAAACACTGTACACTGAGGCTATACTAAATTTACTTTAAGTTTCTTTCTTTAATAATTAAGTAATCTGATCTTTCTGTAACTTTTTAAGTTTATAAACTTTAAAAAATTTTTTGACTAATAATAACTTAGCTTAAAATACAAATACTGTACAGCAGCACAAAAATATTTTATTTTTTATCCTTATTCTATAACCTTTTTTCTACTTTTCTATTTTTTATTTTTTTAAAACTTTTTTGTTAAAAACTAAGACACAAACACATTAGCCTAGGCCTACACAAGGTCAGGATCATCAATATCACCGTCTTCCACCTCCACATCTTGTCCCACTGGAAGGTCTTCAGGGGCAGTAACAGACACAGAACTTGTCATCTCCTGTGATAAGTCTGCCTTCTTCTGGAATGCCATCTAAAGGACTCACTGAGGCTGTTTTGCAGTTAACTTTTTGTTTTAAACATAAAAAGCATACCCAGCATTAAAAAGTGTAGTATCGGCCTGGCGCGGTGGCTCAAGCCTGTAATCCCAGCACTTTGGGAGGCCGAGACGGGCGGATCACGAGGTCAGGAGATCGAGACCATCCTGGCTAACACGGTGAAACCACGTCTCTACTAAAAATACAAAAAACTAGCCGGGGGAGGTGGCGGGCGCCTGTAGTCCCAGCTACTCGGGAGGCTGAGGCAGGAGAATGGAGTAAACCCAGGAGGTGGAGCTTGCAGTGAGCTGAGATCCGGCCACTGCACTCCAGTCCGGGCGACAGAGCGAGACTCCGTCTCAAAAAAAAAAAAAAAAAGTGTAGTATCATAAATATATAAACCAGTAACATAGCCATTTATTATTATTATCAAGTAATATGTGTTATATATAATTGTACATGCTATACTTTTATACAATGGGCAGTGCAGTAGGTTTGTTTATACCAGCATCACCACGAACACGTGAGTAATGTGTTGCACAATGACGGCGTCTCTAGGTGGCAGGAATTTTTCAGCTCCATTATGATCTTATGGGGTCACTGTTGTATATGCTGTCTGTCGTTGACCAAAATGGCACATGACTATATGTCTCTCCCTCTCTCTCTCTCTCACTCACACACACACACACACAGCTTCTTTGTGCTCAATCTAACAGAGGACATTACTTTCTGATTCAATTATCGTCAACAAGTGTGTCTTGAATGCCGTCTATGTAGCAGCTAATAACTTCAGGCGGTATTGCTAAGTAAGACATGGTCCTGCAGGAACTTACAGCCTAGTGGAAGAAATAAATGATGCACACAAGTAGCTGTTAACAGAAAAATCAAGTAGAATAAAGCATCAAAAATAAAGCATTTGATGGTAAAGGAGTCCAAGATATGTCATTCTGTTGGGAAAACCAGAAAAGTCCAATAGAGAAAGTGTCATTGACTGTGGGCTTTGTAGGATGTTGAAGTTTGGACAGAAATGGCAGAAAAATTGAGAGGATTGATGTGAAATCAGCAGCATGGGCAATGACATAGAGGCAGCCACACGTAGAGGAATTATGAGCAAGTCATTCAATTTAGCAGCAGTGTTAAAAGTGTCAAGTAGCTGGTGGGGCGGGGAGAGTGGGGAGAAGACTGAGAGGTAAGTGGAACCAACGGTAGGAAATTTGTCTATTTTCAGAAGACAGTGCAGATCCCTTGCAGGTTCTGGAAGAAAAGTCTGGCATGCTCAAGTGGCAGTTCAGAAAAAATAATTTAAAATGAAACTATAGCTTAGATTATAGGTGCAGAGATTAATTAGCAGGTATTTACATTGCTCAGAAAAACAAAGGAGATACTGCAAATGGAAAAGGGGACACAAAGCCAGAGATATTTCAGAAGCAGGATCTTTAGAACTTGGTAATCAGCTGAACTTGGGAGCAAAAGGTCAGGAACTGGAATTACAGGTGTAGACGAGTTTTGAAGGGAACTAGTGAGTGGTGAAGGAAAAGATAAGTAAGGGGAAGAAGGCATTAGAATCGGAGAAACCACATATGAAGAGTTCTGGAAAGAAAAGCCAAGCAGCACCTTGCCTACCTAGAAGCTGACTATCTAGCAACCATACCTTTCAAGAATACAGCCAGGCCTGTAGTCTCAGCTATTCAGGAAGCTGATGTGGCAGGATTACTTGAGTCTAGGAGTCCAGCCTGAACAACATAGCAAGACCTCACCTCTGAGAAAAATGCAGCCAAGAACCTAGAAACAAAAATGACCCCAGCAGCCAAAATAAATCTAATCATACTTATTCAATAATGTTCATGGGTTTCACATTAAAAAAACAGATTTCTTTACAGAATTGAATCAATCTTATTCTTTTCTAGGTCTGAGATAAATGTTTCTCCTTGGGTTCTAGAATGATAGAAGGAACTACCTCCCCCACTCCATACACACATACCCACTTACACATATATACATGATAAAAGATAAATTAAGTTCCAATTTAATTAGCTAAGGATACAAAATCTCATAGGATACTAAGAGGCTGTATTAGTCTCCAGAGTTCAGAACCAAAAGGAGAGAGACAAAAAGAAAAGGGTGAGTGGAGGCATTGATTTATTCTGAGAAATTGGCTGATGTGATTATGAGTCTAAGAAGTCCCATGATTTGCATGGATTTCCTTGACCCCAGAGTACCTAGGGGCAGGTATGGAATTAGGACAAGCAGATAAAACTGGTATTGTCCATACAAGGTAGAGCTTCTCTATCTGGAAACATAATTCTTGCTACAATCCTGTGCTTTTATACTAAGTGTTCAGTCACTGCTTTAAAACTTACACTAACACCATACGTCATTCCACTTCAGGGAAGACTTAGAGATACCAGGCTTTCCTGGTTCTTGAACATCAATGCACAATCAGTGCCCAGTTCTCCCCAGATAATTCCTCTACCTCCAGTTCTCCAATACCCTACAAAGCCTATTTTCCCTCTGTGTGAGATATTCTCTGTGGCCTCCTATGTTCCATCCATTCTTCTTCTCCTGCTGTGTGCCCTGGAGGCTGATCTGTATGGACTGCACCAAAGAAATGCCTTCTGAATTCCACTTGGGTTTAGTCAATAGGAAGTACTTGAAGGACGCTGGAGTGTAAGAGGAGAAAATGGTCAGAGATTTATCTCTTGCCTCTCTCTCTGCAGGGTTTTGGTAAGTCAGTCACAGGTCCTATCAGTAGTTAGATCTAGGTTCTGTCAATTGCTCTGTCTCCTTGCCCCTTCAGGGTAATGACTCGCACTGTTACTAACTCCAGGGTAAAACGCCTGCAGCTTCCTTAAAACCTACCCACACTTCTGTAAATAGAATCTTTATTAAATGCTCTTCAAATGGCACCAATTTGAGGCGCCATTTATTTCCTGCAGGACCTGACTGCTAACACCATCCCCCGGCAGACAGGTTTCAGCTCCCATGCCAACTCTAATCAATTGGCTACTTGGAACATTTTTCTGTGATAGGTTCTGGACCACATCTAGGGTTTTAGTGAGTGATGGGTAGTGATTAATTGGGTGCAAGACAGGGAATAGTAACTTTCATGACAGATATCAGCAATCCTTGTTCTGGATTTTAACAATGATGATCATCTCATGCCTAGATCCTCAGAAGCCAGAGAAAGATTAGTCACAAGCACACCTAAAATACTCAAAGCGATAGCTGACAGAGTAGCAGAAGGAGAATAAAAGGAAAGCTTACAAAGTACATAAACAAACATATAAGCAACAACAACAAAAAAACACACATGTAAATAATTGCAGAGTTCAGGCCAATCCAGTGTAGGGTAGATACTTCAATCTACCCACGTAATGGTGTTCTTGAGCAATTGAAGGGGTAGATATGTTACACATACTTTCATTGAAAAAGGTGGCTGGGCGCAGTGGCTCATGTCTGTAGTCCCAGCAATTTGGGAGGCCCAGGCGGGTGGATCACGAAGTCAGAAGTGCGAGACCAGCCTGGCTAACATGGTGAAATCCCGTCTACTAAAAATACAAAATTAGGGCCGGGTGTGGTGGCTCACTCCTGTAATCCCAGCACTCTGGGAGGCCAAGGCGGGTGGATCACCTGAGGTTGAGAGTTCGAGACCAGCCTGACCAACATGGAGAAACCCTGTCTCTACTAAAAACACAAAAATTTGCCAGGTGTGGTGGCACAAGCCTGTAATCCCAGCTACTTGGGAGGCTGAGGCAGGAGAAGCACTTGAACCTGGGAGACGGAGGTTGTGGTGAGCAGAGATGGTGCCATTGCACTCTAGCCTAGCCAACAAGAGAGAAACTCTGTCTCAAAATACATACATGCATACATACATACATACATACAAAAATACAAAAATTAGCCAGGCGTGGTGGCAGGCACCTGTAATCCCAGCTACTCGGGAGGTTGAGGCGAGAGAATAATTTGAACCCCGGGAAGCAGAGGTTGCAGTGAGCCAAGATCACGCCATTGCACTCCAGCCTGGGTGACAGGGTGAGAGACTCCGTTTCAAAAACAAAAAAAAAAAAGAAAAAAAAAGGAAAGAAAAGCAAAGAAAAAGACAGAAAATATGTAACACACCTTAGAAAAATTTCTAAATCAAAGGACTAAAATGTTTCTCAAGTAACTGAAGAGCTGTCCTAGAGCTTGCTGGCCGGTTTATACTCTGTATTGGTCAGTTCTTCAGTACAGAGATTTCATAAAAAGTCAAATGCACACTCCCCCGCTGTGGCCATTGCCAAAATTCCTAAAATTCCTGTCCATACTAATAGGAGCTATTGTCATCCTAATGATGCTAGCTAGGGATCCAGAGCCAAGGATGCCAAACAAGTGACACAGAGGCAGCTAGTGCTGCCCATGCTTTCCCCTCAGTACCCAGGGCCTTCGCCCTGCTGTGTGCCTGCCAGGTCTTGCTGCTGTCATCTCCTTTTCACCCATTGAAACTTCCTCCTCAAGCCAGCCTCTGTGGTTTAGGCAGTGTAAAATTCTGATAATTTCTTTGGAGTTAATAAGCTAATGAGAAAAGTAAAGTGAGCCTTCCACTATCCTAGCAAAGAGGCCCAACTTCACAGCAAACTTTTGGAGCTATGTGACAGTGCTGTTAATTCAATCTGTCTCATGCAAAACAGAAACAGCAATTATGCAGTTCACTGTGAATAGACCCCTGTGCTAAGCTTTGTTGGGGGCATTTAAAATTGTGTGAGACATTGGAGCTGATCTTCATAAGCTTCAGTCTGGAGAAGAAGACAAACATGAGCACTACTACCTACATTTAAATTAAACATGTTACCAAACCAATCTGGCCACCGTGCGAGCCTGAGCATGCTAAAAAGCCCTATGCACTTCATCCTGGACCTCTCTGAGAACCATGAGAGCTGTGAGGACTCTGTGAATGGGACCTCCCTTCAGCAACTGAAGCCAGTGTGATGATCAGCTAAAAAGAAGAGTTTAAAATCTCCTTTTTGAGCGAACCAGAGATATGAACTCAGAATCTGGCTTCATTTGGTGAATTTCCTCCTTCCTCCTCTACACCTAGTCCTTTAAATTTCTGCTCCTAGAGACCAGCTGAAGTAATTTCTTAAGTGCTACTTTAAATTAAGTTTAGCCTAAAGATGCCTCTTTCCATATTTTAAATTCACCCTAAAGGTTTCTCTGCAAGTAATGAACTGTAACCTAACTGGATGTGTAAAGAGACTGCAACCTATTCTTGTACCATTACCAAGTTTCAGCAAATCAAAGGCAGCCAACTGTTCAAACTGATTTCAAATAAGGCAAATGCCAAGCTGTAACCGATCCAGTTGTTTTTCTGTAGGTCACATTTTTTCTGTCTGTAAATCCTCTCCAATCACATGGCAACACTGGAGTCTCTCTGAACATATTCTGATGTGGGGGGCTGCCAAATTCACAAATTGTTCTTTGTTTCATTAAACTCTGTTAAATTTAATTTGTCTAAAATTTTTTTCTTTTTGTTTAAAGTTTTTTCTTCTAACAGATGGCATCAAAAGTGGGACCCCTCCTAGAACTGATAAATGAATTTATTAAAGTTTCAGGATACAAAATCAATGTATACAAACAGTAGAATTGCTATACAGCAATAGCATCAAAAGTGGGACCCGTCCTAGAACTGATAAATGAATTTATTAAAGTTTCAGGATACAAAATCAATGTATACAAATCAGTAGCATTGCTATACACTAATAGCAGTCAAGCTGAGAAATCAAGAACTCAACCTCAGCCAGGTGCAGTGGCTCATGCCTGTAATCCCAGCACTTTGAGAGGCCGAGGTGGGTGGATCACGTGAGGTCAGAAGTTCGAGACCAGCCTGGCCAACACAGTGAAACCCTCTCTCTACTAAAAATACAAAAAATTAGCTGGGCATTGTCGTGGGCACCTGTAATCCCAGGTACTCGGGAGGCTGAGTCAGGAGACTCACTTGAACCCAGGAGGCAGAGGTTGCAGTGAGCCGAGATTGCGCCATTGCACTCCAGACTAGGCAACAAGAGTGAAACTCATCTAAAAAAAAACTAAAACTAAAAAAAAAAACTCAACCTTTTACAATAGCTGAAAAAAAAAAACACTTAGGAATATAGCTAACCAAGGAGGTGAAAGACCTATACAAGGAAAACTACAAAACACTACTGAAAGAAATCATAGACCACACAAACAAATGGAAACACATGCCATGCTCATGGGTGAGTAGAATCAATATTGTGACAATGACCATACTGCCAAAAGCAATCTACAAATTCAATACAGTCTCCATCAAAATACCACCATCATTCTTCACAGAACAAGAAAAAGCAATCTTAAAATATACATGGAACCAAAGAAGTGTACACATAGCCACAGCAAGACTAAGCAAGAAGAACAAATCTGGTGGCATCACATTACCCAATTTCAAGCTATACTATAAGGCTACAGTCACCAAAACAGCATGGTACTAGTATAAATATAGGCACATAGACAAATGGAACAGAATAGAGAACCCAGAAATAAAGCCAAATATTTAAGCCAACTGATCTTCAGCAAAGCAAACAGAAACATAAAGTGGGGAAAGGACACCCTATTCAACAAATGGTGTTGGAATAATTGGCAAGCCACAGGTAGAAGAATGAAACTGGATCCTCAACTTTCACCTTATACAAAAATCAACTCAAGATGGATCAGACTTAAGTTTAAGACCTGAAACCATAAAAATTCTAGAAGATAACATTGGAAAGACCCTTCTAGACATCGGTTTAGGCAAAGACTTCATGACCAAGAACCCAAAAGCAAATGCAACAACAAAAAAGATAAACAGGGCTTAATTAAACTAAAAAGCTTCTGCACAGCAAAAGAAATAATGAGCAGAATAAACAGACAACCCACAGAGTGAGAGAAAAATCTTCACAAACTGTGCATCAACAAAGGACTAATATCCAGAACCTACAAGAAACTCAAACAAATCAGCAAGAAAAAAAAAATACTCTCAACAAAACATGGGCTAAGGACACGAATAGACAATTCTCAAAAGAAGATATGCAAATGGCCAACAAACATATAAAAATATGCTCAACATCACTAATGATCAGGGAAATGCAAATCAAAACCACAATGTATTATCACCTTACTCCTGCAAGAAACGCCATAGTAAAAGTGAAATTTTAAAAAAATGGAGGTTGGCATGTTAGATATGAGTTCTAAATTTCTTTTCAAAGAATCAATATGTCAGTATGTTCAATTCTTTGCCTTCTACTTTTAAACTTAACTTCCTCATATAGCAACTTTTTTCATTACCTGCTCCACCCTGACTCATTTCAATCACCTGCTCCACCCTGACTAATTCCAATTACCTGCTCCATCCTGACTCATTCCGATTGCCTGCTACCTGCTCCGCCCTGATGTATTCTCCACCCTGCATAACCACTTTTCCCCGTCAAACCACTCACCCCATCACTCTTTTTAAATTAGCCAGTCAGAATTAGTTTGGCCTGTGTGGTCTAACCCTAGCCAATAGGGGAACAACACAGCATCAGGGGCCATGTGTGTCAGGGATAAGAACCGCTTTCCCTCCCTTGTCCAACTGTACGCTCACCATTGCTCCATCTGTAAGGGTACACCCTTCTATAGAAGTAAGTTGCCTTGCTGAGAATTAAAAAGAAAATTTTATATTTGAGCGCTATTTCTTTTGTGGCATCAAAACTTTATTTATAACAATTTGGGGGCTCATCCAGGATTGCATTCCTCTCTGGGGGTGGTCTCTGTTTCTCGTGAGGAAGCGTGCCTTGCCCCCTTCTGGTGGCCTCAGGGGTGAGAAATCAAGACCCACCCAGTGCAAGAAAAAAACCTGAGCTCTCAGCAATGCAGAAAAAAAACAAAACAAAACTGGCCAACGACCTAGCTTAAAGGATCCTCACATACTGCAGCGATGACTCTGTGCACAGACCAAGGAAGGAGAAGCTGTGGGAACCAGTAAAGTACTTCCTTGGTGGTCAGATTCTCTGGAGGGCTAAATGTGTGTGTGCATGAATGATCACAAACAACCCTACTTGTGGTTTTGTTCCTGTGGATAGTGACAAGTCCTACTGCTGGACGGAGTGAGTGGGTCCTCTCTGCGGTTCCGTAGCTACCTCATATGGCTTAGGGCAGGTACTGCTGAGGGATTTATACCGGCATGCCAACACTAAGAGGGGCGTAGTGTTTGGGGGAGCAGCCGGAGAGGACAACATGAGTGGGAAGTGTGCAAGGGACCTTCAGAGGGGGAAGGGAGGAAACAGGTCAACCTTCCGGGACAGACAAGGTGAGACCTCCCTGGTTTAAGGGGTTGAGCCTTCTGCTAATTTCAAGGGTTCAACCTCATACAAACTCCCCCTTTCCTTTCTTCTAGGGGGAAGAAAGAGTAGCTCCACTTCCGCTGGTCCCTCCCCAGGAGAAGGGGAAGGAGAGGGGAGAACAGCAGCATAAGCAGCTGGCAGAGGCAGGGAAAGACCAGCAGAGAAAAGAGAGACAGAGAGACAGACAGACAGAGAGACAGACAGACAGAGGGGAAAGAGAGAGAGAGGGAAAAGAGAGAGAGAGGGGAAAGAGAGAGAGAGGGGAAAGAGAGAGAAAGGGGAAAGAGAGAGAGGAGAGAGAGAGAGGAAAGAGAGGGGGAAGAGAGAGAAAGGCAGAGAGAGAGAGAGAGGAAGAGACAGAGAGACAAAGAGGGAGTCAAAGAGAGACAGAGAGAGAGAAAGGAGACAGAGAGAGGAAGAGACAGACAAAGAGGGAGTCAGAGAGAGAGAGAGAGACAGAAAGTCAGAAAGACAGAGATAGAAGTAGCAAAGAAAAAAACAGTGTGTCCTATTCCTTTAAAAGCCAGGATAAATTTAAAACCTATAATTGATAATTGAAGGTCTTCTCTGTCACCCTACAACACTCCAATACCACCTTGTTGTCAGTGTAAACAAGGGCATAGCCCGAAAGCACTGAGGCCACTGACAACCAGTAGCCTTCCTATCAAAAATCCTTAACCCAGTAACCGGCAGATGGCCCACATACATTCAATGTGTAGCGACAACTGCTTTGCTAACAGAAGAAACTATGAGGCTATTCTGTCAAAAAAATAAAAATAAAAAGATGATTCAACATTAACCACTAAAAATTCCCTTAACCCAGCAGGTTTCCTAACAGGGGATCTAAATCTTAATTAGTTACTATACAAAGGTCCAACCAGCCCTAGGAGGAACTCCTTTCAGGATAGGATGATAGATGGTTCCTCCCTGGTGATCGAGGAAAAAAGACACAATGGATATTCAGTAATTGATAGGGAAACTCTGTATAAGCAGAGTTAGGAAAATTGCCTAATAATTGGTCTGCTCAAACGTGTGAGTTGTTTGCATTCAGCCAAGCCTTAAAGTACTTACAGCACCAGGAAGGAACCATCTATCCTAATTCTAAGTTAATTTGGACTAAACAAGGTCTTATTAAAAGCAAAGATAATCGAAATCCCAAACTTACAAGGTTTTCAACAAAAGTAAAGTTTTCTAAAAGTTAACAGTGTAACATGTATTATTCTAACTTCTAATCTTGTGGCCTTAGGCAGTCTAGTCCACAGACATAAAGGAAGTTCACTTTGGAGAAGAATGGAAAAAAAAAGGAGGGGAAGAATTTATATAAAAAAATGTTATATGGTAAATTATTGTCCTAAAATACATTTAACTGGTTGTTTAAAGAAAGGGATATTTGCAACAAGTCAAAAGGTTAAGGCATGTCCAAGATCGTGAAAGTCATGAACAAAATTATAAAGGGAATTTATGCAAGAAATGTTGTATAATTTAAAAGTAATTAGACTGCCTGAATGTAAAACTATTGAAGAAACAGTTTATGGGCAAGGTGTGTAAGGAAAGTAAAGTATACTTTTGGTAAAAGGATTATAAGGAGGCATAAGAATGTGGATTTCTATCTACATTAAAAGGTTAAAAAATATTTTGTTTTAAAGGTTTAAGCAACTTTTAAAATGTTAATTGTAAAGGAAATTCTGTGTGTAAATATATTGGTTGATGTTAAAAGGGTATCATCCAGTCTTTCTGTGAACTGGACATTAAAATAAAAGCACAACAGGTTTTTCTTAAAGCACTAATCTGCTCTTTAACAAGAATTATAAAAGGTTAAAAAGAGTCTATAAAAATCTTACCTTATGGTCCAATGTTAAAATTGGATAAATATGTCTACAAGGTTTTATTAAAATTGAGTTTAGCATTAATAACACAGTAATAAAAAGGTGAAATTTAGTTTATCTGATATAAAAATCATACAGGAAGCATTGTCAAATATAAAATGGTATTTGACTTTCTTTGGTCTAAAAACTAATAAAAACAGATGCTAAAGGAAATTTCTCAGTAAGAAGGCACTAAGGACTATACAGTCCACTGCTGAAATATCCCCACATTTAAAACAAAAGATCAATTTCTTAGAAATTATATACTTGGTTTATTTTCTACTTTCCTTTCCCTCAAAACCAAAAGTCTTTTAGTTCAGGTACTACTCCTAGAATTTCCGGTAAACCAGCACCAGACTGAAGATCACGTTCTCATCAAACAGTAGAAAGAAGGAAAACTCGAGCCAGCCTGGAAAGGACCCTAACTTGTGCTGCTGACCACCAATGCTGCTGTTCGTATAGCGGAAAGGGGATGGACTCCTCACACTCAAGTCAAGAAGGTGCCGCCCCCTCCAGAGTCGTGGCCCATAGTTCCAGGGGAAAATCCTACCAAACTAAAGCTAAAAAAAATTTAACTCTCTTTCATCTATTCTCTTACTCTTTCTTCTTTCCTCACACTATTGCTGACCATCTAGTTATTAACATAACAAAGTCAATTTCACCTCAAACTATTGCATTTAAAGCTTGCCTTGTTACACCCTGTGGGGACTTGCCAAGTCAAAGACAGCCCTCTACTTCACAAAAGTACCTCTGTCCTTCCTGACTCTCCTCAGACTGGGCATTAGTGAATTAGGACCGTTTAATCCAGGGACATTTTGATAAAGACTCCAGTGTCAACCAGGAGTCTTGCCCCGCCGACGTAGAGCTTTTATGCCATAGCTGGTTCAACGTTCTGTGGACCACTAAAGAGCAAGAATGGACTGCCCCAACTGGTTTTTGTAATTTCCTAAAAACATACATTCATTTTTCTAGAGGGACAACCCCCAGCCTAGCTGTCAGCTAAATCAGTATAATCCTATATAGGTTATTATCTCAAACCCTCAACGTTTTCCCCCTTTTCTAAGTCGGTTCCTTTCTTTAAGCTGGTTTTATGGGATGGGGGCTGAGGTTTCAGAAACAGACCCTATTAGATTCTTTGAAATGTACTTCTTTAATCCCCTGATACCTGCACCTTCCTCTAAGCCTTCTTCCAAAACCTCTCACAACAGAACAATTACTCCTCCATCTAACGACAGGATCAAAATAGCTATCTTAGAAGTTAAAGACTTAAAACAAACTTTGGCAATTAAGACAGAATACCAAGATGCAAATGCCTGCTTAAAATAGATCAAATATTCCGTTCACACGTTAAACAAAAGCAATTGTTATGCTTGTGCGCATGGCAGGCCAGAGGCCCAGGTTGTCCCCCTTCCACTAGTGTTGTCCTCCAGTCCACCAGACATGGGCTGCATGGTAGCTCTTTTCCAGGATTCTACAGCCTGGGGTAACAAGTCATGTCAAGCTCTCTCTGCTATATATATAAAGTCCGGCACCCTGCGGGTCAACCCCCAAAGGCCATCCAGCTTCCATCTCCAACACTAAGTTCACTTCGTGTCTCTCATGACAGGGAGGAAACTTAGTGTTCCTTGGAGACCTAAACAGATGCAGTGAGCTTAAAAATTGTCAAGACCTTACCAATCAGTCAGCCCTTGTTCATCCCAGAGCAGATGAGTGGTGATATTGTGGTGAGCCTTTACTGGGCACTCTGCCAAGTAACTGGAGTGGCACTTGTGCTTTAGTCCAATTGGTTTTCCCTTTCACCCTGGCATTTCATCAACCAGAGGAAGGAAAAATAAGACATTGTAAAACAAGAGAAGCCCTTTATGGGTCTTTTGACTCTCACATCTATTTAGATGCAATTGGAGTCCCACAGGGAATACCAGATCAATTTAAAGCCTGAAATCAAATAGCTGCAGGATTTGAGTCAATATTTTGGTGGGTGACAATAAAAATGTAGATTGGATAAACTACATCTATTACCATCAACAGCGATTTATTAACTACACTAGAGATGTTGTTAAAGGAATAGCTGAGCAATTAGGGGCTACTAGCCAGATCGCTTGGGAAAATAGGATAGCTTTAGCCATGATATCAGTAAAAAGAGGAGTTTGTGTCATGATTAAAACTCAATGTTGTACCTTCATCCCAAACAACACTGCTCCTGATGGAAGTATAATGAAGGCATTGCAGGGTCTGACTGATCTGTCCAATGAGTTAGCCAACAACTCAAGGGTAAATGACCCCTTTACAGAACGGCTGGAAAAGTGGTTCAGTAAATTGAAAAGTATAGTAGCCTCAATTCTTACTTTCCTCACAGCCATAAGGGAATAAGCCGTAAGAATAAGCCGTACTTATTCTTGTCAGGTTCTGTGTCACACTGTGCATCTGTGGGTTGGTGCAGAGGCTCATAAAAATGGCACTTACTAAAACCTGCCTTAACTATCCTTCACCTTATCCAGAGAAACTGTTTCTTTTGGAAAATCAAGCAGAACAACTAAGCCAAGACATGTTAAAAATTTTGAAAAGAAAGAGCTGTAAGGAAATGAAAGAAGAGGCATTGTTAGATATGAGCTCTAGATTTCTTTTAAAAGAATCAATGTCAGTGTGTTCAATTCTTTGCTTTATACTTTTAAATTTAACTTCTTCATAAAGCAAACTTTTTCGATTACCTGCTCCACCCTTGCTCATTTCAATCACCTGCTCCACCCTCATTCCAATCACCCACTCCACCCTGACTCATTCTGATTACCTGCTACCTGTTCCACCCTGATATATTCTTCACCCTGCATAACCATTTTTTCCCACCAAACCACTCACCCCATCACTCTCTTTAAATTAGCCAATTAGAATTAGTTTAGCCTGAGTGGTCTAACCCTAGCCAATAAGGGAACGACACAGCATCAGGAGCCACGTGCGTCAGGGATAAGAAGCCCTTTCCCTCCCTTGTCCAAATGTGCACTCACCATTGCTCCATCTGTAAGGGCACACCCCTCTATAGAAGTAAGTTGCCTTGCTGAGAATTAAAAAGAAAATTTTATATTCAAGTGCTATTTATTTTGCGGCACCGAAACTTTGTTTATAACAGCGTGCATATGGTGAAAAGGGAACACTTTTACACTGCTGCTGGGAATGTAAACTAGTACAACCACTATGGAAAACAATGTGAAGATTCCTTAAAGAACTAAAAGTGGAACTACTATTTGATCCAGCAATCTCACTCCTGGGTATCTACCCAGTGGAAAAGAAGTCATTATATGAAAAAGATACTTGCAAACATGTTTATAGATAATTGCAAAACTATGGAACTAATAAAAATGCCCATCAATCAATGAGTGGATAAAGAAAATGGTGTGTGTGTGTATATATATATATATACGTGTGTATGTGTGTGTGTGTGTGTGTGTGTATATAGCATGGACTACTCCTCAACCATAAAAAGGAACTAAATAATGGCATTTGCAGTGACCTGGATAGAGTTGGAGACCACTATTTGTTTGGACGAACGGAGGCAAGATGGTGCACTTCCGGGTTCTTCATCCCCCCTCCCAACTCTTCCCGCCTGCGCGAAAAGGCAGCTGGCGCCCGGGAAGGTGCAGACCAACTGGGCATGCGCCAGGTGACGTCAATCCGAAGAGACCAAGATTTACCTGGTCGCACCTGTGGAACGCCCCTGACACGCCCATGCCCCACCTATTGCCCTCCCACTCCTAGAAAAGCCGCTCTCCGCCATTGAGCCACGCAGACTTCCCAGCTTCCCAGTCCTGTCGGGATGTCGGGACTGTGGGAAGTCCGTCCGAGGGCCCCACAGGGGGACTCTGCCGGCCTCCTTCGCCGGAGGCTGACAGACTTCTCCCGCACACCTTAGGTTACCAAAATAAATGTGCAGTTTTGCTGTTACACTTGCCTACCCGCTGGTTCTTTTGCGCCCGCTTGGCTGGTCTTAGAAAAACAAATCAGTTGGTGCCGAACCCGGGAGGAGACCCCTCCTCAGGGCCCCCAGGGTCCGGGGAGCCTCCTCCTCCTCGTTCCACGCCGCAGATGGACCAGGACCTGAGACCCGCTTCGCTCACTCTCACGGCCTCTCTGGGGTAAGTGCCCTTGTCTCCTCTTTACCACCCTCGGCCAAAATCCTGCGCAGGTCCGAGGTCCATTTTGAGCCACCAAGTGGCTTGGGGGACCCTTGCAGGACGGAGACGTCCGCCTGAAGGTACTCTCCACTTTGGCTTCAAGAGCCTCCAGTCTGTCTCTGCTGGTTCCAAAGGACGCTTTGAAGCCAGGCAGAGATCCACTTCCATTTCCATTGTGTCCATTGTGTCCCTCGGCCAAAATCCTGCGCAGGTCCGAGGTCCATTTGGAGCCACCATGTGGCTCGGAGACCCGTTCAGGACGGAGACGTCCGCCTGAAGGTAATCTCCACCTTGGCTTCAAGAGCCTCCAGTCTGTCTCTGCTGGTTCCAAAGGACGCTTTGAAGCCAGGCAGAGATCCACTTCCATTTCCATTGTGTCCATTTTGTAAGTAAAGAGGAAACAAACGGAACCCCCCCCCAGTCCAAATTTCCAAAGAGCACCCCCTTAGGGTGCCTCCTAGCCAATTTAAAAACCTTACAGCTTAAACAAGACCTTAGGAGGAAGCGGTTAATTTTCCTTTCCACTGTGGCGTGATTGACCTCAGCAATTTCTGCCAGCGGCTAGGCGAATGGTCCGAAATTTACATACAAGGCTTTTGGGCCTTGGGCTCTCCTCCCTATACTCCTTCTCTCCACCCCCTCCCTTCCTGCCCAGACTCCTCCTTCCTCCTCCTTATCTACTAGTAATCCACTGGGTCCCGTGCCTCCTTCAAGGCCCCCAACTGGCTGTCTTGAGTCCCCTATCTCTGCCCACACCCTCCTACAGTGTTAGCGCCTTTGCGAGAGGTGGCTGGGGCGGAGGGGGTAGTCAGAGTACATGTCCCTTTTTCATTGGCCGATCTTTCCACCATTTTGGCATCTTATTTCATTTCTCAATCAGCTCCTGACATTCGTAAAAAACTTCAAAAGGTAGAGGATGGTCCTCAGACACCAATACAAGACCTAGTTAAATTAGCCTTTAAGGTCTATAATTCCAGAGAGGAGACGGCAAGCTTGCCTTGAACAGAAGGTTCAGCTCCTAGCAGCGGCTTTACAGCCCAGTCGTAACCCCAGGCCAGAGAGCACATACTCCGCAGACTCCAAGGCTACAAAAGGAGCCTGCCTGCTATAAGTGCGGCAAGGCAGGACACTATGCCAACAGGTGTCCGCAAGGTCCCCGAGCCCCAGCGCAGCCTTGCTATAAGTGCAAGGCATCAGGACATTAGGCCAGTGAATGTCCTAACCCTCGTCCACCAGCAACCGCCTGCCCTGCTTGCCAGCAGGGAGGAAACTGGAAGTCTGATTGCCCCACCCTGAGAACAGGTGCCGCGCCTCTACATGACCCCCTTTCCCAGGATCCTGGGAGCTCCTTCCAGCTCCTACATCTGGACGATGACAACTGAAGGTGCCGAGACTCGGGGACCCCCATCACCCTCGCCGAGCCACGGGTAACTCTCCTGGTAGCGGGTAAGACAATTAATTTTTTAATCAACAGTGAGGCTACCTATTCTGTTTTGCCGTCCTTCTCTGGACCTAGCCTTCCATCCAATATCTCTGTAGTAGGAGTAAGTGGAAAGCCATCCACTCCACGAAAAACTCCACCCCTTAATTGCTGCCTGGCCAACAATTACTTTGCGCAGTCATTCCTCATTCCCAGCTAAAAAGGGCCCCTACTGAAAGCAATCAGTGGAAATCAGTTTGGCTTTCCCCCACTCGCCTCAAACTTACTAAATTTTCTTAACTATCTCATACTCCCCAACCTTGCCGGGACCTTCCTTCTGAGTTTTGCCCATATTCCAACAAATGCTTCCATTCCTCATTCCTATACTAATACTGTGCCTTATTTTATTTTTCATCCGTGCATCCAAATACCAACCATGGGCCCCGACCTTAACGACGCCCCTTAACAGCAGGAAGTAGCCAGACAGACCACGGCGCCTCTTTATCACTATTATCAATAAAAGGTTGGACTGTTTGGACGAACGGAGGCAAGATGGTGCACTTCCGGGTTCTTCATCCCCCCCTCCCAACTCTTCCCACGCGCGAAAAGGCAGCCGGCGCCCGGAAGGTGCAGACCAACTGGGCATACGCCAGGTGACGTCAATCCGAAGAGACCAAGATTTACCTGGTCGCACCTGTGGAACGCCCCTGACACGCCCATGCCCCACCTATTGCCCTCCCACTCCTAGAAAAGCCGCTCTCCGCCATTGAGCCACGCAGACTTCCCAGCTTCCCAGTCCTGTCGGGATGTGGGAACTCCGTCCGAGAGCTTGGGGGAGGGGCACTCTGCCGGCCTTCTTTGCCAGAGGCCGACAGACTTCTTCTCCACACCTTAGGTTACTAAAATAAACTAGCAGTTTTGCTCCTGACCTGTGCCTACTTGCTGGTTCTTTTGTGCTCGCTCTGGTGGTCTTAGAAAAACAAGACACTATTCTAAGTGAAGTAACTCAGGAACGGAAAACCAAACATCTTATTTTCTCACTTATAGTGGGAACTAAGCTTTGAGACTGCAAAGGCATAAGAATAATACAATGGTCTTTGGGGACTCTGGGTGTCACCTGTGGAGGATGTCTCAGGTTCTTGGTGTCTTGAACAAAGTATTGGACAAAACACACAAGCAAAGCAAGGAAGGAATGAAGGATTTATTGAAAATGAAAGTACGCTCCACAGTGTGGGAGCAGGCTCAAGTATAGCGGCTCAAAGGCCCCATTACAGAAATTTGGGGAGTTTAAATACCCTCTAGAGGATTCCACTGGTTACATGGGGTATGCCCTATGTAAATAAAGAGGATGAAGTAACATTACAAAGTTATTTACTTGGCCTATGGCCTATAGAGAAGATGCTTCCTGTCGTAGCTGAAGTGCAAATTGGCCTTATATTCCCTACCTCCAGACTCTCTTTTCCTGCCTCAGGGAATAAGGATGGGAGCGGGGTGAGGGATAAAAGATTACACATTGCATAGAGTGTACACCGCTTGGGTGACGGGTGCACCAAAATCTCAGAAATAATCACTAAAGAAGTTAGCCATGCAACCAAACTTTACCTGTTCCAGAAAAACCTATTGAAATAAAAATAATAAATAGATTCATAGAACCACTCTAAAAAAACAGTGGGGCATGAAGTAGAGCCTCCAGCAGCCCCCAGGAGCGCTGAGTGACCAAGCAAAGTACCCAGGCTTATCGTGTCCATTGCTCTCACAATAACTAGGGATCGTGGGTTAAGTTCTCACTCAGATTCTGAAGTTTCATGGATTTGTGTTTTCAGCTATTTGTGTTTGTTTGAGCAAAATTATTTTCATCTGAACTGGGTTTGGAAGTTGCAACAGAAACTGTGGACTGGGTCCAGGATTGGATCTGACCTGATAATTAACTGGACTGGATCCAGTTAGAAGCTTTGAATATACAGCTGGGTCAGACAGAAACTGGCAGTAAGTGGCAATACAAAGTTGCAGGAGTGCAAACTTTGACTTTCGGAAATCTGCAGGGATTTTCATATTCTTTATTTCTTTTTCTTTTGCACTTAGGTAAAGAAAAATGATTGGCTTAGTTGATCAATGGAATCTAAGAGCCACAGCCAAGATTCAATGTAAAATTAGGATCCTTAATTTCTGAATAATTGACTACTCCACCATCTGGCTACATTTATCTGTACATGTATAAATGTTAGGCCCTGGAAGCAGTAAACATTTACAGCAATGGCAAAAATCTTACTAAAGGTAATTTAAAATTATAGTGGAACATTCCAAATGACAACATTGCACTTTAAGAAGTGCAGTTAAGGCTGGGCACGGTGATGCACACCTGTACCCCAGCACTTTGGGAGGCCAAGGCAGGTGGATCATGAGGTCAGGAGATCCAGATCATCCTAGGCAACATGGTGAAACCCTGTCTCTACTAAAATACAAAAAATTAGCTGGGCAAGGTGGTACGTGCCTGTAGTCCCAGCTACTCAGGAGACTGAGGCAGGGGAATCACTTGAACCCAGCAGTGGAGGATGCAGTGAGCCAAGATCATGACATCGTACTCCAGTGTGGAGACAGAGCGAGACACCATCTAAAAAAAAAAAAAAAAAGAAGGCTCCGAATTAGTTTCAACCAGTGATGCATATTGATGTATAAAAGCCTGTAAAAAAGTCTCAATATTTTGTTGCTTTTTTAGAAGACTTTATAAGAAGCATGTAAAAAGCTTAAGTGACTAGTTGATTAAATCTGCTAACCTTTTGGCTTAGTTACTATCCTGCCCTGAAGGCTAAAAGAAAGCTATCCTGGGTAGAGTTTATCAAGGTAAGCCCTCAGGTAAAGTAGGCTTCTTTGTTGGAGCTATTCATCTATAAAGGAAATTTACATTTGTAAGGTTGTCTGCTTCTGTGCACTCAGAAAAGAGGAAGAACTGTGTCACTATAAACTCTTACCAATGATGTAAATTTCCATAACAAGTCTTACTTTTGTTTAAGGTGCTTTTCCTGGTCATCTTGTCTTAACTAGGCCTTTACATCTTTTTTTCTTATTTTGGCAAATGATGGTACAATATTTAGGCCTGAAGTCTTAGCTCTGTGCTTTGGAGACATAAATTTCTACTTTGCTTCATCAAAGAGTCATTCTTTTGAAAGGGCAAATTTAGGGTTGCCTAGCTAACAGTGGCTTAGGGCAATGATACAGGTAATTGGAAGGTTGATAGTGTAAATTTGGGGAATAATTTAAAAGCCAGCAAATGAAAATTCTTTATGAAAACTATCAGATCTGCCTCTGGCTGGGTGTGGTAGCTCATGTCTGTAATCCCAGCACTTTGAGAGGCTGAGGAGGTGGATCACCTGAGGTCAGGAGTTCTGTCTCAAAAAAAAAAAGATCTGGCCGGGCGCGGTGTCTCAAGCCTGTAATCCCAGCACTTTGGGAGGCCGAGACGGGTGGATCACGAGGTCAGGAGATCGAGACCATCCTGGCTAACACGGTGAAACCCCGTCTCTACTAAAAAAAATACAAAAAACTAGCCGGGCGATTTGGCGGGCGCCTGTAGTCCCAGCTATTCGGGAGGCTGAGGCAGGAGAATGGCCTAAACCTAGGAGGCGGAGCTTGCAGTGAGCTGAGATCCGGCCACTGCACTCCAGCCTGGGCGGCAGAGCGAGACTCCGTCTCAAAAAAAAAAAAAAAAAAAAAAAAGATCTGCTTCTGTGTATGTCTATATGTGTTATGCATATATGCATATGGAATAATATTTGGTAAATAAAGCTAGATTTTAAATTGTTAGTAAAATAAAATAGGAATGGCTTCAAAATGGCCAGCTAACTATAATTCAGAAATGTTTGCTGATCGGACAGGTTTATGCTATCTGTAATGTATTTTTGTTGTTGTTGTTTTTTGTTTTTGAGATGGAGTTTCACTCTTGTTGCCAAAGCTGAAGTGCAATGATGCAATCTCAGCTCACTGCAACCTCCGCCTCCCGGGTTCAAGCAATTCTCCTGCCTCAGCCTCCCAGGTAGCTGGGATTACAGGCACGCGCCACCACGTTGGGCTAATTTTTTGTATTTTTAGTAGAGACGGGTTTTCTCCATGTTGGTCAGGCTGGTCTCAAATTCCTGATCTCAGGTGATCCTCCCACCTCTGCCTCCCAAAGTGCTGGGATTACAGGTGGGTGCCACTGCGCCCAGCTTCTAATACATGTTTTAAAGTCATAAAACTGCTGCTGCTTTAACATTTTTGATACTTGCTTGATTTTTCTGTGAACTCATATTTTGGTCATGAGGCTCTGGATTCTAGAGTCTGGATAGATGGCTGTGGTAAGGCCTGGGAACACGTCTTCAGCACCTACACCACCAGCTGCAAGGCATAGTCAAACCTAATATGGCCCCTTCCTCCCTGGGTCAGCTTTTTCTCCTATCCATTCTTGGAGGAGTTGGATCCTCAGGCATCATCTTTGTAGCACTGTCCTCTGTCCTGAGCTCTATACCTGGTATGTAAATTCAGGACCCAGACAGGACCTGCCCCTCATAGCCATCCTGGGTGTCACATGGCTACTTGAGATCTAGGATGACTAGGGAATACAGCTGTATCATAGTTTCAAAATTATTTTCAGTAATTTAAAATCTTAAAGTCACATTATATTAAATTTAGTAATATGTAATTATAAAATGCCTCAGTCACTTATGAGTAAGTTAAAATGCTGAAACATTAATTATTAAAAATAAGTTTAATTTACATACTTTGGCATATTATTTTAGTATGATATAGAAAAGCTAAATGTGTTTAGATCTATTAATGAACAAAAAAGAAAGCGTATTTCTAAAAAATTATA
The DNA here is from genome assembly GCF_002776525.5 of Piliocolobus tephrosceles. Classification (NCBI taxonomy): domain Eukaryota; kingdom Metazoa; phylum Chordata; class Mammalia; order Primates; family Cercopithecidae; genus Piliocolobus; species Piliocolobus tephrosceles. The sequence goes on along the minus strand of NC_045436.1, from coordinate 66,632,741 downwards.
AAATGTTTTTCATCTACAAATACTGACACGAAACAGTTCAAAATTAGGATTTTCACTAGAAATTAGGGTTAGTAAGAGGTAAAATTATAGTTAATATATGTAATTAAAACTACTGGACAGCCAGGTACAGTGGCTTACACCTGTAATCCCTGCACTTTGGGAGGCCAAGGTGGGTGGATCACCTGAGGTCAGGAGTTTGAGATCAGCCTGGCCAATATGGTGAAACCCCATCTCTACTAAAAATATAAAAATTACCTGGGCATGGTGGCACGCACCTGTAATCCCAGCTACTCAGGAGGCTGAGGCAGGAGAATCACTTGAACCAGAGAGGCAGAGGTTGCAGTGAGCCAAGATTGTGCCATTGCACTCCAGCCTGGGTAACAAAAGTGAAACTCTGTCTAAAAAAAAAAAAAAAACTACTGGACATAAGAGAAATAATTATGTATCCAGGGTGTCGAAAGGAAAGCAAGATATGTCTTTGATGAGGAAAGTTGTAAAGGGTTGAAAATGTGCATTTGTTGAAAAAAAAGTAATTTTGCCTAATTTAGAAGTTACTTAAAAGTTGTTTCAAATTGAGTGAGTAAAAAAAAATACAGATAAAACTAGTAAATATAGAAAGTTGGGAAGATAAATACAATAGAAAAAATTGTTTAAGATATAAAAGGCTTATGGAAATCTTGTGTGGTCAAAAGCTGACTGAGATTGGATAGACTTATTTATAAAGTTTTACTAAAATTAGCTTTAGCATCGATAATATACCAATACAAAAGTAAAATTTGGTTTTCTCATTTGAACAAGAATTTTGTATACCATTAATAAGAGGCAGTAAAATACTTTTGTTTAATTTTCGAGTAAACTACAAAAAAAGAGGAAAGAGGAGAGACAGATTTTATCTCATGCTGACTTTATTAGGTATTTTGATTATTTGGAAAACTGTCTCCTCTCTATCAAAAAATAAAGGTTTTTGCATTTCAAAACCTTTTAATTACCACTTCGGCTAGATGAATGACTGTTATTTTACACTGACTTGTGAACCTATCTTGATTAAGTATTGTAAACCTTTGACATATTTGGCAGTCTTCCCAAAATCAAATCACAAATTCAAAACTGAATCTGGCCTCAGACTAACTCTGGGATGTTAGAAGTCCTCTGCAACATTTAGAAAAAAGATAATAAATTGGCTTATCTGATATGTTAAATTGCATGGAAAGCGTTGTAAAATAAGTAATGGTGTTTAACCTTCTTTGAGTTATATTTTTATGTATATGTTCTTAATACATATTCCAAAATTATATGAGATTCCTAAAACTCTGATATGTCCTGGTATGTTATCATTCATAGTTATGATTATGTTGTTATTGTAGGCCATGGAAATAACCACACTTTCTTTTCAATTGTGTCTTTATAACCATTTAAAGTCATTTCTGTAGTTAATTGCTTAATTCTGATGCAATTTCTGAAAGTTCTTAACAAGCAAATAAATTTCTACAGTGTTGTATCTTCAAGGAGGTTCATGGAAAGGATGGAAAAGACACTGACAAGCATCCCTGAATGTAGGCTTCTGATAATTTTTAGATAATATAATGTGGATGGTACAAGAATTCTCAGAACTCTAATGAAGAGCTGGACTAATTTATAAAACTGCTAACCCAAGCAAGGCAAGAATTAATTGAATACAAAGGAAATACTCTGCCAGATTTTCACACTAAATCAACCAGTACTAAAATTCTTTAGATATGCAATTTGAATGAACTCCATTGTCCAAGTCAAACTACCTGTAATAACCCATCTATTAAACAGTGCTACACACAGGATTTGGAAAAACCAAATTGATATTTAAGAGGATATAAATCCAGTGTTAAGCATGGACTCAAGAAAAGCCTAGAGAGCCACCTAGTCTTTCCCCAGTCCTCAAGGCTTCTCTTATTAAATGTTCTACACTCCATGACTCATCATGGCAGAGAAAAAATTATCAAATTATATAAAAACATATATTGGTGTGGTGACTGCTCTAAATTGCTAAAATGGTTTATGACCAATGTTTGGTTTGTTGAACCTATAATCCTGGGAAGAAAATCAGAACTTCAGGTACATTTCTGCTACCTGATCGACCATTGGAACATTTATAGAGGTATTTCATTCATGCATGTTTTCTGGTTGTACAGAAGTTTTCCCATACAAGAAGGCTGATGCTTATAACATCATTAGGAAATGTGTTTCCCTTGTGGGGCAATCCTGGAGAAATCTCCAGTGACAAAGGTACTTGTTTCATGAGACAAGTTTGCAAAAACAGCTAAATAAGGTATTACAGATACAATAATATTAGGAAAAGCTAAACTAAATCAACTTGATTGCCTCGGTCAAAGGTATTGCAGATTGATGATGATCAGATCCACTTCCAGTGAAAAAACGAAAAAACATAAGTTGGTCCCTTATGAAATAGTGACTGGAGGGCCTATGCTCCTAATAATGAACCTTGTGCATGTATCTTCTGCCCCTAAACTCTGATATGACTAAATACCACAAGAATTTAATGCATTATGACAAAGTGTATTTCCTCTAGGTAAAGGAAGCTTTCCATGATCCACTGACTGAGGACAATCAAACCTTTCACAATCTATAACCCATAGATTGGATCTTCTGGAAAAAACACCAGAGAAAGACTGCCCTTGCCACTCACACTGCAGCAAGACTTTGAGACCTCAAACCTTGGATCCTTAATCTTGCAACTCAGAAAGGCACCTCTAGACTCATGGAACTATACCCCCATTGGAAACCTTAAGGGAAAGCTAACCAGGGAAGTTTCTCCCCAGAAGCAGATGGCATCCTAGATGTGGACCGCTTTCCCAAGATCTCAAATCAGACTTCTCTGCTATCATGAGACACTCACCTCTCCGAATTTTTTTTTTCCGCTTATGCCTCTGTAAATAATGGAGCTGGAAAAGAGGTCTTGTGTGCACTCACAGGGTATATTTTATCTGTAGAGGATTTTGCAACCAGCCTTGTACATGGGCACCCTTATTCCTTGATGGATGGAAGAGGAAGGGCCAATGTGAGTGAGAATTTTTAATGGTACCTTTGTTGTTCTATAATCAGTCAGAACATTGGTCCACTCCTCTTAGCCTACATCATAAGTTAAAGAGAACATTGCTGGAGGCCTGTCTCTTCTGGATGGGTATCAGTTGTTAGGTCTCTTTTTTCCATAGTTCAGAGTAAATGAAGCAATAATTAGAAATTTAGCCCTTGTAATAGGCTCTATAGCAGATTTTACTGCAAAAGCTATTGTTACACAACAGGCTTTAAATTCTCTTGAAAATGTTGTGGTAGATAATAAAATTGCTCTAGATTACTGATGGACTAAGCAGGGAGGGAACAATCTGTGCAATTGCTGACACTACTTGTAAATGTATGAATACATTGGGTATTATAGACATTCAGTTGTAGGGGATTAATAAACAGGCTGCTTGGTTGAAACAAGTAGACTCTTTATCTGGCTCTTTGATATATTTGATTTTACTTGGTTTGGTTCATGAGGACGCTGGCTAAGGAGCATACTCCAAACTCTTGGTATTATCCTCCTGATAATCGTAATAGTAAGTTTATCTGGTGCATTGTATTCTCTCAAAAGTTTCAAATATTTTCGTGCAGCCATCTGTAGAATGTCAAGTGTTGTCTCTTCAACTGGAATAACAAAACCCCAAAGAAATGCATGATCATGAAGACACCATAACCTATTTAGTGGTTGACCAAAATAAGGGAATTATTAAATTAAATTTAGCCTAAAGCCGCCTCCTGAACATATTTCAAATTCAGTCTAACAGTTTTCTCGACATATAGTGAATGGTAATCTAACTGGATGTGTAAACAGACTGCAACCTAGTCTTGTACCAATCACCAAGTTGTGGCTAATCAAAGGTGGCCATCTGTTTAAGCCATGTTCAAAGCATGTTCATAAGGTAAATGCTGAGCTGTAGCAAATACAGCTGTTTCTGTATCTCACTTCCGTTTTGTATACATCATTTTTCTTTTTCCATTCATAAATTCTCTCTGACCATACAGCAATGTTAGTGTCTTTCTGAACCCATTATGGTTTCTGGGGACTGCCTGGTTTGAGAATTGTTTTGTGCTCAGTTAAACTCGGTTCAATTTAATTTTTCTAAAGCTTTTCTTTTGACACATGGTTCTTCCTCTTTTGGTCAGGAATATACTGCTTTGTCTTGTGGGTTTTTTTTGGCCAGCTCTCCTGGTCCTTGTATTTTGATTTGACCCTAGAAACAATGCCAACAAAATGAATGCTGTGAAGAAGTTGCAGTTGATCTGGAGAAAAAGGGCTTTCTATGTATAGTGGATCCAATACATTATAGGCCATAATCTCTGATGAAGAAATGCAGCATTTTAAATTTTTTTGTCTTTTTTTTTTTTTTGTTTCCCTAGGAATGGTGTCTTACTCTGTGTTCCCCAGGCTTGAAGGCAGTGGTGTGATCAGAACTCACTTCAGCCTCAAACCCCTGGCTAGATTCAAGCAATCCTCCTACTTTGCCTCAACCTCCTCAGCCTCCCAAGTAGCTGGATTTACACGGATGAACCACTGTGTCTGCTAAACTTAGTCTTTATCTTTCACCTGATGTCTCAAAACATAATCAAGTTGGTTCTACATAAATACAATCATTTCAGTGTGTTTCTTAGTTATTTCAGATTTAAATGTGGCCAGTCATTCAAGAACTTTCCCCAACTCCTCATTCTCCCAAAATAGTAGCTGGTGTTGGAGGAAATGTCTTAGGTGAGATTCTCTAGAACCGGAGCCTGAGGCAAAGATTCTTATGCAAGTGACTGATTGAGGGAGTGCTCTGAGAACAAAGCTGTAAAGAAATGGAGGCAGTGGGATTCCTCAGGGGAAGAAGTTAAGCACATGAGATTTCAACTGAAATCTAGCCTCAGCTTGCAAAGGAACCCAGGAATGTGAATGGAACCACAAAGTTGAGCCCGCTGAGTCAGGTGGCCAGGTTTTTTGCCCCACATCAGTCCTAATCATTGACTCCCAGAGAGAGTTGGAGTGAGGTAACCTCACGGCTAGTTTTGGGCAGCTCCCAGCTGAAGGCAATTTTCTGGAGAAAAGTAGCCCTGCCAGCTATTATCAGCCAACATTTACAGCAGCTGGGGATGGCTGTGCTGGTCAAATAAAGGAAATGGGTGAGACCAATAGTGTCTACTAGGAAGAGCTTTCAAGATGTCCAGGCACTGGGCCAGTGTTCTGAGTATTTGGTCTTCCATCACTGTGTCACTACTATGTCATTCAACAGTATCCATTTATCAGCAGATAAAGGGATAAATTCTGCACAGATGTACTGACCCATTTGGTCCTCAGCTGGCCATCATCAACTGAGACATACCTGACAATTCATGTGATCCATAAATGTAGCCAACACTGTAGCACCGCCACATCCCAGCCTTGAGATCCCAATAGGTTCTCTCTGTCTCTCTCTGTCAGTCTCTCTCTCTCCTCTCTTGGAGCCTGGAAAGCACTGACTACTCTCCTATCACTTGCTGGGTGAATAGGGTGTATAAGGTTACATTAGGCTGTGTGTGTGTCTTCTTTTGAGACTTACAACCATTCCTGAACTACATCTTGGTACACGAGGCTCCCCCAGTTTTGGAATTCTGAAAACTTATCGGGAGATTCTCTTCTGGTACCTTCCAGAGTTTCAACCCCATGAGGAAATGAATGTGCCCCCTCTCAGATTCCCATGCCAGCCACTTCCCCTGAGCTGCTTTCCTCCCTCTGCTGGGGCAATGCTTCTTCATCTACCTTCTTTACAGTGTATTGTTCAGGTTAAACTTCATGCCTGGTGATTTTCCTATTTGAAACTAAAAAAACCTTTTCTTTCTCAACAGCCTTGATTTTTGTTTTTCCTTCACAAACTGTTGTCTCAGCTGTGGGTTTCAAAAGTCTATTCTTAAAACACAAAAGCTGAACAATAATTATTTCTTTCTTTTGCATTCCTGATTTAATAATTCTAATCCTCCCTGAGGCAACGGATGCCTCTGACTGGAGCTTCTGAAACAAGGAGGTTTTCAGAAGAGAATACACACCCCTGCCACAGTCAAGAGGGCGTGGCAAAGTGTAGGCCCTATCTTGGGGACACTTGGAGGATGAGAAGTTCAGTAAAAAGAAGGAAGGGTGCCAGAAAGGCAAATGGAAAATAAATGTGGACAGAAATCAAGATGAGTTTTTAGAAGTTTCGGTTTCAGTCTTGTTAGGGGAATCCCTACATCGCTTCCCCACCCATGGCCTCCCTGCAGAGGGCATGTCAGGACTTGTAGGATCTGGCTCCCAGAGAAGAGAATAGGGTGGAAAGAAACCATTTAAAATTTATTCAAGATATTCAAAATATGCAGCAATGAAAATGTTGGCCTAGGTTCAGATACGCCAACAAATATCCTAAATGCCTACTGCTAGAGAAGAATTTTAAAAACATAAGAATTTATTTCAAAATATATCTGACAACTAAATAAAAGGAGTAATAGGGAACTGGTAAAAGGAAAATATTATTTTTCTTCATTCTAGGAAACACAGATGAAGAGGGAATATTATTCTGGTTAAAACAAAACAAAACAAAACAAAATAGAATTAGTGGCATGACTGAAAAGGGCTTAGTAATTTAAGTAAGATTACAATTATCCAGTGTGTTCCGGAAACTCATCAGGGTGAGCTGAGGCTTGGCCACATGATCTCTCTGGATTCCAGATTTTTGGGTCAAAGAAACTTTTCCAAAAAAAATTTTTTTTTGTAAGCATTTTTGGCTGTTGATAAATAAACGTTTAGAGTTTGCTTTTTAAAAAAACTTTTTGGCTTTTTAACTGATAGTTCATTATCAGTCAATAAGCTCTGAATCGGTATATAGTTGTAATCATACTGTTATGAACATTTGCTCAGTGCTTACTATATGTACGTTACATATAGTAACTCATTTAATTCTCACAAGAACCCCTGAGGTAGACATTATGGGTATTCCCATTTTACAACTGAGGAAACTGAAGAAAATTTAACTAAACACTTACTATGTACCAGGAACTAAGTGCTTTGTATGTAGTATTTCATTTAATGCTTTTAAAAAATAGCTATGAGGTGTCTTGTTTTTCTAAGACCAGCCAAGCCGGCGCAAAAGAACCAGCGGGTAGGCAAGTGTAACAGCAAAACTGCACATTTATTTTGGTAACCTAAGGTGTGCGGGAGAAGTCTGTCGGCCTCCGGCAAAGGAGGCCGGCAGAGTCCCCCCGCGGTGGGGCTCTCGGACGGACTTCCCACAGTCCCGACATCCCGACAGGACTGGGGCTGTAAGAGGGCCGCGGGGCTGTGAGAAGGCCGCCGGGGCTGTGAGAAGGCCGCTGGGGCTGTGAGAAGGCTGCCAGGGCTGTGAGAAGGCCGCGTGGCTCAATGGCGGAGAGCGGCTTTTCTAGGAGTGGGAGGGCAA
>NC_045436.1:66624107-66625259 GCF_002776525.5 Piliocolobus tephrosceles | reverse complement strand
GCGTGGCTCAATGGCGGAGAGCGGCTTTTCTAGGAGTGGGAGGGCAATAGGTGGGGCATGGGCGTGTCAGGGGCGTTCCGCAGGTGCGACCAGGTAAATCTTGGTCTCTTCAGATTGACGTCACCTGGCGCATGCCCAGTTGGTCTGCACCCTCCCTGGGCGCCGGCTGCATTTTCGCGCGCGCGGGAAGAGTTGGTGGTGAAGAAGAACCCGGAAGTGCACCATCTTGCCTTGGTTCATCCAAACATGAGGCTCTATCGTTTTCTCCATTTTATAGATGAGGAAACTGAGATTCAGAGAGTTGAATTTATTTTATGTTGATGTAATTAGTAAGTGATGAAGGAAGAATTTTAAACTAAATCTACCTGATACCCAAATCCCTTGCTCATGTAATGTTGAAAAGCTAGAAATTATATATCCAATAAGAAATAATTTAGTTAAATTAATTAAAGATACATTCATATAATGATGCTGAAGATACACCGTATTGATATATGAAACAAAACTTTCAGCTGAACAAAGCAGGTAACAAAATATGCACAGTATGATTTCATTTTAAAATACATAAACAGGACAGGCACAGTGGCTCACACCTGTAATCACAACATTTTGAGAGGCCAAGGCAGAAGAATCCCTTGAGCCCAGGAGTTCAAGACCAACCTCAGCAACATAACAAGACCCCGTCCATCTCTACAAAAAATTAAAAAATTAGCTGGGCATGGTGGCACACAACTGTAATCCAGCTACTCAAGAGGTTGAGGTGAGTGGATCACTTGAGCCCAAGAATTCAAGGTTGCAGTGAGCCATGATCCCACCACTGCACTCAAGGCTGGGTGACAGAGCAAGACTGTGTCTCTGTAAAAATAAAATAAGATAAAATCATAAACATATATATACTTTCCTAGAAAGGAACATAGAAACAAATTGAAAATGCAGGGATCCTTGTTCAAAAATTATGAAGAATTTCAGGATGACAGCAGAGCATAAACCTTCTGAGCACAGGTCCTTGTGCAGCTGTACAAGTCACACACCTGTGAAGCTGGCCCTGATTAGTACTACTCTTTATGTTCTTCTTTTTGCTTGTCAGTGTTGCATTGCTTGTACGTCTTTTTTTTTTTTTTTTTTTTTTTTTTTTTTTTTTTTTTTTTTTTT
>NC_045436.1:66612128-66624007 GCF_002776525.5 Piliocolobus tephrosceles | reverse complement strand
TGGTCTCGATCTCCTGACCTCGTGATCCACCCGTCTCCGCCTCCCAAAGTGCTGGGATCACAGGCTTGAGCCACCGCGCCTGGCCGCTTGTACGTCTTACTTTGGTAATAAGAAAAATGATAAACTAAGTAATAAAAGAAAGGGCATCAAATGTGATGGAAGTTTTGGAATATATAAGTATAAATATAGATATACATAAACATATACATGTAGATATAAAGAGATAGATAATTTTTTTCCTCATTGCCTACCTTCTTTGTTTCTTGCCTAAATAATTTGGTTCTGGGGAGTAGGTTAGTGGCCCAGCACCAGATGCTGGAGCCTAGGAGGAATGAGAACAGCATCTGCATTGAGTAGGGAAGGCAGTGCTGTCACTGGCATGCGCACCCACGCAAGATAAGGAAAGCATCCAAGCAGGGGGCAGCCACCTATGATGGGATGCTGGAAGCCAAATGAGGTGAGCAGTAGTGGTGAGAGGAGATTGATCACATTGGGGATTGATCCAATAAACAAATAGTTTTAAGTAATGGGAACAAAGCTTCTCAGTTTTAGAAAAAGGAGTTACAAATATGGAAAAGGAGAAAAGCAGAATAAACTTGGTGGTGTGTAAGACTAAAATAGGAATATTTTAATCAGTGTTTTTGTCTTTTCCACAATATGTATACATACATATATGTAGACATATATTATGTATTTTCTAGCTCTTTCCATTGGGCAGGCCTGAGAGCAATGCCATTGCAACAACGTTGAGCATACCTAGTGTCCATATCTCAGGGATTTTTTTGTTTTTGTTTTTTGTTTTTTTTGAGACGGAGTCTGGCTCTGTTGCCCAGGCTGGAGTGCAGTGGCGCGATCTCAGCTCACTGCAACTTCTGCTTCCCAGGTTCAAGCGATTCTCCTGCCTCAGCCTCCCAAGTAGCTGGGATTATAGGTGCTTGCCACCACACCCAGCTTGTTTTTGTATTTTAGTAGAGACAGGGTTTCATCATGTTAGCCAGGCTGGTCTCGAACTCATGACCTCATGATCTGCCCTTCTTGGCCTCCCAAAGTGCTGGGATTGCAGGTGTGAGCCACTGCACCTGGCCCAGATCTCAGTTTTTAAACACCATTCTCTGCAATTTAAAAAAAAAAAAAGGCAGCTGTGTGTGGTGGCTCATACCTATAATCCCAGAACTTTGGGAGGCCAAGGTAAGCGAATCACAAGGTCAAGAGATCAAGACCATCCTGGCCAACATGGTGAAACCCCATCTCGACTAAAATACAAAAGTAAGCTGGGCGTGGTGGCGGGCACCTATAATCCCAGCTACTTGGGAGGCTGAGGCAGGAGAACCGCTTAAACATGTGTGGCAGAGGTTGCAGTGAGCTGAGATTGCGCTACTGCACTCCAGTCTGGCGACAGAGCGAGACTGCCTCTAAAAAAAAAAAAAAGAAAAGAAAAGAAACAAACAAAACACCAGAGCTCTTTGAAGAAATACCTGATTTCAGAGATGGGTAAGAAAAGTACAAGATAAGTGTAGAACATCTATGTGTGTATTAGAAAGTAAAGGAGTATTCAAAGAATGATCGGAATATGTCAAAAGAACATAAAAGCCATCCTGAAGGAGTCTCCACTAGCCAAATCTGGGACAATTTGACCATCAATACAGAATGACAGAAACACCCAGCTACTTGGGAGTCTGAGGCACAAGAATTGCTTGGACCTGCCAAGCAGAGGTTGCAGTGAGCCGAAACATGCCATAGCACTCCAGCCTGGGCGACAGAGTAAGACTGTCTCAAAATAATTTTTAAAATTTAAAAATTCTAAAAAAGAAACAAACAAAAAAAATTTTTTTCTAAGTTAAAAAAACAATATCAGGCCAGGCGCGGTGGCTCAAGCCTGTAATCTCAGCACTTTGAGAGGCCGAGACGGGCGGATCACGAGGTCAGGAGATCAAGACCATCCTGGCTAACCCGGTGAAACCCCGTCTCTACTAAAAAGTACAAAAAACTAGCCCGGCGAGGTGGCGAGCACCTGTAGTCCCAGCTACTCGGGAGGCTGAGACAGGAGAATGGCGTAAACCCGGGAGGCGGAGCTTGCAGTGAGCCGAGATTCGGCCACTGCACTCCAGCCTGGGCAGCAGAGCGAGACTCCGTCTCAAAAAAAAAAAAAAAAGAACAATATCAGAAACAGATATTGCCTATTGAATAAAATAATCATCTATTAATCCATGAATCCATACTATGAATTTATACTATTAATAACTAAAGGAAAAAGAAAGCTCTTCCTTACAATATAATATGCCAACTAATAAACAGGGAAGGAATGATGGAACTAAAAAATAGCAATTGACATCATAGTGGAAAATCATATATGCTTCTATGCAAAGAACAGACAACTTTCAATGGTAATTTACAAAGGAAAAACAACTGGACTATTAACAGACTTCTTATCTACAACCTTGGTTGAACCAGATAATTTGCATTTACATTTACAGTACATGGTATATTGGCAATAGCTCTATATCATGAAATTTATCATCACATGTGAGATCAAACTAAAAAAGTTTTTGCATATTACAAGGGCTCTAAAAACATTCTACCCATATATCTCTGAGAGAATTCTCTAACCAAAGAAAATTAAATTTTATGATAGGAAAGATAAGAAATTCAAGAAACATTGATGAATAATGGCTCATAATATTTACAATTAAATCTAAATGTGCCAGGCATGGTGGCTCATGCCTATAATCCCAGCACTTTGGGAGGCCGAGGTGGGTGGATCATTTGAGGTTGGAAGTTCAAGACCAGCCTGGCCAACATAGTGAAATGGTGAAACCCATCTCTACTAAAAATACAAAAATTAGCAGGGCATGGTGCTGCACGCCTATAATCCTAGCTACTTGGGAGGCTGAGGTGGGAGAATCACTTGAACCAGGAGGCAGAGGTTGCACTGAGCCAAGATTGCGCCACTGCACTTCAGGCTGGGTGACAGGGCAAGACTCTGTCTCCAAAAAAAAAAATAAATAAATAAATAAATGGATGATAGTTAACTGGGAATTATACTATGTTAAAAATTTTGAAACAACAGAGACATTCTGTGAGGGAAAACTTCCTAATAGTCAGGGATTGAAATCCTATAATTATCTTACCCAAACTTGAGATTTGGGCAATAGGGATACATGGGTAGCTAAATGTTCTAAAGGTTTTTTCATTGGAAGGAGTAGAGAAACACAAAACTAGTAATCTAACATGGTAAGAAGTCAAAGTTGTTATTTAATTTGTGGTGTATCAATAGAAATACATGAGTTTAATCATGACAATTAGAAGCTAAAAGACAACCATTATTAGAATTGAAAAGTATATGTCAGGGAGTGAGCAAGTTGGAGGTCATAATTTTTAATTTTCATGTATGAATATAAACATAACTATTAAAGTTGGGAAAGCAATGAGTAATAAAATAGAGGTGAATAGTAACAATTCCAATTTATAAAGACAGGAGAAATGAAATAAAAAGAAAATTTAAAAAGTAAGCAAAGGAGCTAAAAAGAAAATAATGTATAAAAATGTACAAGAAATAAAATTGTATAAATTTTTACTGTCTAAGTAAAATTCTATCAAAAAGCAAAACCTCTTAGACTGAATTTGAAAATCTGGTTTAATTATATACTGTAAATTTAATTATATACTGACAGGGTCTCAACAAAATTACATAATCAAAAGTAGGATAATTCCAAGAATATTTACTTAGGAAGGTATGAGAGGGCACTAGAACAACAAAGCATAGTGTTATACTGGGGCTAATCCCAGCAGAATTGTTCTCTCCTAGGCCCCAAAGCACAAGGGGAGGATGTGGTTACTAGAACCTGGAAGGAAAGACGCTTATAGAGGAGGCCATCCAGAGAGGAGCCGTGACCTTTAGTTGATGTCACAGCTGTCCCTAGGGGACATCACAGGGAAGGAGCTGAGAATTGACCTTGCTCTTCTTCTGCACTTGGTCAAGCTAGAGTGCAAAGGTAGAAGTTGGTGTAGTCCCTCCAGGTCAGCCTCTTCAGGAAGACAGCAGGCAGCAGAAGGGTGGATAGTGGATCCAGAGGAGCAAGTGAACAGAGGACCCCTGCCATATCAACTATTTACAGAAACTGCACCTAAATTAGAGTGGCAAAGCTTTGATTGAAGGAATGGGAAAAGGTAACTGTCTTGGTCCTTTTCTGTTGCTATATATTTAACAGAATAGATATAATAACATATTATATAAAACATATTATGTGTGTGTATGTGTGTGTATATATATCCTTATGTATATAAAGGAATTTCTTTCTTATAGTTTAGAGGCTGAAAAGTTCAAGATCAAGGGGCTGCATCTGGTGAGGGCCTTCTTGCTGATGGGGACTCTCTGCAGAGACCAGAGGTAATGCAAGGCAGGCATCACATGGTTAGGGGGCTGAGTGTGCTAGCTCAGTTCTCTCTTCCTCTTCGTAAAAAGCTGCCAGCCCCTCTCCTATTCTAACCCATTAATCTATTAATGGATTGATCCATTTACGAGAAGCCCCACCTCTCAATACTGCCACATCGAGGATTAAATTTCAACATGAGATTTGAAGGGGACCAATGTTCAAACTGCAGCAGTCTCTAACTGTAACTTATCTTATTAGTCAGAAGTTGTGGAATTTACGCTAGGCCCAAACTTAGGGTTTGGGGGACAGATATTAAATGTTATCTCATAAGATAGACACCAGAAAGCCAAGTTGTCAGAATATCCCTGCAGGACTTACAATGGGCATACCAACCAACATTCCCCTTCCTCCCAGTCTACAGAAAGAGAGAGCTGGGGAAGTGGAAAGGTGATTTTTAGGCCCTGAGGAGTACAGTGTTCCTGGTGAGAAGCCCTTGAAGAGATGTACAGAGATTAAAGGTGCTTGCAAGATAGAGTGACTTGCATCTAGTTCCTTGGCTGAATGCTTGCTGAGTTGCAGAATACACAGGTCCAGTTAGGTGATGCTATTAAAGTAATGCATGGTCAGACAGTTCTTGGGAGAGTGCTGTGGTCTCATGAAGTGTGGGGCATGCAGGAACGTGGACAGAGTCGGCTTCTGGACTAGAGAACCTTAATGGTAGAGGTCACCACTGAATGACCGATGCTAGCAGGGCTTGAAGGAACGGTGGTGAGGTGTAATTAGGAAGGAAACAAGGTAAACAAGGTAACTATCCTGCCCATCCTGGCTCCAATGGGATGTGATACTATATAGGTTCTTTTTTTTTTTTTTTTTTTTTTGAGACAGAGTCTCGTTCTGTCGCCCAGGCTGGAGTGCAGTGGCGTGACCTTGGCTCACTACAACCTCTGCCTCTGGGGTTCAAGCAATTCTCCTGCCTCAGCCTCCCCAGTAGCTGGGATTACAGGTGCATGCCACCGTGCCCAGCTAATTTTTTGTGTTTTTAGTAGAGACAGGATTTCACCGCGTTAGCCAGGATGGTCTCAATCTCAACCTTGTGATCTGCCTACCTTGGCCTCCCAAAGTGCTAGGATTACAGGCATGAGCCACTGCGTCCAGCCTACTATATAGGTCTTAACTACTTTTTCAATAGTAGATAGAATACCAGCCACTATTGCATGGGGCAGTTATACCACTTTATAAAAGATTTTTTAAAGATTCTTCTACAATATGTATGAACAAACAATTTGCACAAAAGCTATTTGGTAACTTATATACATGATGTACTTAACCACAGCAGTATTTATAGCACTGGCAAAATACTATCTAAATGACCTAAAATATGAGGATGGTGAAATGAACTATACACATATCAACTTGATCATATTTAATTCTTAAAATACTAATTCTATAAATTATATAGCAAGAAAGGAAATTATAATGTTAAATAATGAGAGTAGCATATGAAAATATTCCTAGACTATGATTGCAATAGTACAAAAAAGGGCATAAGCCAATGTACAAATAAAACAAGAAAAACATGTCTTAGGCTAGTGGAATGTGGGTGATGTCTTTTTTGTATTCATTACTTCTGTTCTTATAAAATTGCTTACGCAATAAATGAAATCAAAGGCCTAAAAAAGCTGAACAAATGGGTGGAAGAACAAGAGGCAGCTATTAGACAACTCTTGAGGAATTTTGCTGTACAGAGACGCAGAAAATGGGGTAGTATCTGGAGGAGGGGTTTGAGGTCAGGGGAGGGAGGAGCTTTGTTGAAAATAGGAAAAATAGGTACATATTTTTATGCTGATGAGAATGAGCTATTAGAAGGAAAGAACTGATGGTAGAGAAAGCAGAGTTGCATCAGCAAAGTCCTTCAGTAAAGGAGAGAAAATGTGTACCCAACTCTTAATTGGATTTAGGTCTTGGTAGGGACGGGAGGTCTCAATCTGCAGTAACAGAGGGCAGGTCCAGCGCCAGAGCGAATATATGGGAACAGATGCAGTGGGTTAGCTATTTGATGGTGGAAAGTTGAGGAAATTCTCTTTTGATTGATTCCATTATCTCAGTGAAATAAGAAGCAGGGGGCCGGGCGCAGTGTCTCACACCTATAATCCCAGAACTTTGGGAGGCCAAGGTGGGTGAATTACGAGGTCAGAAGTTCGAGATCAACTTGGCCAACATGGTGAAGACCCATCTCTACTATAAATACAAAAAATTAGCTGGGTGTAGTGGCGGGCACCTGTAATCCCAGCTACTTGGGAGGCTGAGGCAGGAGAATCGCTTGAACTCAGGAGGCAGAGGTTGCAGTGAGCCAAGATGGTGCCACTGCACTCCAGCCCAGGTGACAGAGTGAGACTCTCTCAAAAAAAAAAAAAAAAAAAAAAGAAAGAACAGAAAAGAAATAAGAAGCAAAGCGAGGTCAACTAAGAGTGGAGATTATTGAAAGTTTAAAGAAATTGGAGACGAAATGAGAGAGTGAATGGACTAAGACAATATGGTAGAATTTCCTGAGAGAACCAAAGGGGCAGTAACAGATCTTATTGCCATATCCTGTGAATGTGTCTTGATTATACAGTGTCAATTCCTTGAACACACAGCCTTTCTTCTTTCCCTCTTAAAGAGTTTTATTTCAGCATCATGAACTATTCCTAGTTTGTAAAAGGAGTTGGGCAATTGCTATTATCCACCTTTTTCATTCATGAGAACAGTGAGATTGGAAGTATACCTCTAGGAAGCCATCTTGAAGTGTCAGCTTGCATTTACTCTTTGAGTGTTTTATATGTTGGGACATCTTCTGGAAACAGCAGAATGAACTGATCTTAGACACTGATGCCCCATCCATCAGAAGCCATAATCTATGATTTATGGCCATGAATTGGATTGTAGATTCTCAAGGGAAGTGATGCTCCTCAGCAGCTGCACAAAAATAAAGAAATCTGTATCATTTTGCTCTATATGAGTATAGCTTTTTTTGTGTGTTTTTTCTTTTTTTTTTTTCTTTTTCTTTTTTCATTTGATGGTTTTAAGTGAAGACAAGACCACACAAATTGCATGACTAACTCCTCAAGCGTTAGGTACTTTTTGCAACCATTTGCAGCCTACACACTGATGTCACGAGTAGTATTCAGTATCAGTGAGGTGGATAATGAGGGCACACTAGGATTTATTCTAAGTGGATCAGGAAATGAGGGTAAACAGAAAACTCTGAAGGAAAACAAACACATCAAGAACAAAAGAAATTCAAATAAGCACTTTAATTCACAAAGAAAATGGTAAATATATATGTTCTCCTTTGTTCCTTTAAAGATACATGTTACATGACAAGGCCGGGTGCTGTGGCTCACACCAGTAATCCCAGCACTTTGGGAAGCTAAGGCAGGCGGATCACAAGGTCAGGAGTTTGAGATCAGCCTGACCAACATGGTGAAACCCCGTCTCTACTAAAAATACAAAAATTAGTCTGGCATGGTGGCGGGCACCTGTAGTTCCCAGCTACTTGGGAGGCTGTGGCAGGAGAATCTCTTGAACCCAGGAGATGGAGGTTACAGTGAGCAGAGATCACGCCACCGCACTCCAGCCTGGGCAACAGAGCGAGGCTCCATCTCAAAAAAAAAAAAAAAAAAAAAAAGATACATGTTACCTGACAAATGTGATGAGCAGGAAAGAACGATTTGAAGGTAAGAGTACCTAACCGGGATTTCTTATCTATTCCCCAGCTATCCAGCTCAGGGAAACCACAGTGGTCCATCTCTGTGCAAAATGACAATCTTTCTTCTCAAGACTGCAAGGCAAAATTTTAAACTTTTATAGTCTAAAGTTGTTTCCTGTCTCTATGGAAACTTAAACCAGGGAATATTGCTTCGAACATTGCTGTTTAGGCACTTTTCGGATAACATTGAAATGACTATTTCCTAGCACTTGGGAGACTTAAACCTAACAAGTCACAAAACAAGAAATATAAATGTCCAAGAAACTCATGAAAAAAAGTTCTAAGTAATTTTTAAATTCTATAGTAATTTTAAAATTCAAATTAAGCCAATAATGAACTACCACTTTTTGCACGTCAAGTTGTCTAAAGATTGTTTTAAGACAATGACTAATGGTGAAGAGAACGTGGAGAAAGAGACTCTCATAATGCTTTTAGGAAAGATTTAAGTCAACATACTTTCTTCAGACTACTTGATAAAATGTACCCCAAAGTTTAAAAACATTCCATTGTTTAATCAAAAGTATTTATAGAACATCTAGGTCAAAGACTGGGAATTACACTCTATCAAATGACTAGACATTACATAAATAATTACAAGTACAATGAGGCCTGTGAAAGGAAAATCAAAGGGACCTAGAGGCAAGGAATTAGGTCGGGTGTGGTGGCTCATGCAGCACTTTGGGAGGCCGAGGTGGGAGGATCACCTGAGGTCAGAAGTTCAAGGCAAGCCTGGCCAACATGGTTAAACCTGTCTCCACAAGAATACTAAAATTAGCTGGGCATGATGGCGGTGTCTGTAACCCCAGCTACTCGGGAGGCTGAGGTGAGAGAATCACTTGAACTCAGGAGGCAGAGATTGCAGTGAGCCGAGATCGTGCCATTGCACTCCAGCCTGGGTGACAGAGTGAGACTCCATCTCAAAAAAAAAAAAAAAAAAAAAAAAAAGCAAGGAATTAATCCTAAGAAAGTAATCAAAATTATGCAGTAAGATAGAATGAAAAAATTTAGAATTACTTACATGTCCACAGAGAGTGTATGAAATAAGCTATGGTATATCCATGTAATGAAATAATATGATGGAATTAAGAATAAAGCTATAGAAAAACAATAGAAATGTTCATAATATATTGGTAAATAGGAAATAAGGTGATAAAGTAGTGTATTTAATATGATGGAGTTTCATAAAAAGTTATCTATATCGATCTATCTATTCATCTATGAAGAATATGTCAGCAAAATGTTCTAATGATAATTTTTGGCTGGGGATTAGTACGACAATATTTTCTTCTTTGTGTTGATCTTCATGAACATTCTTACAGGCATAAAAATAACAAGTATATAATTGGACACAAGGTAACTAATGTTTGAGACAGATAATCTAAGGGACATATAATCAAATACTCTTCTATATTACCTATAATCTGTCCTTGTCTTAATTAGATAAATAGAATGCAATGTTCTTGAAATTCATTACTTTAATCCCCTGAAGAAATGCTGTTACAAAATTATGATTGAATGTTGAATCTTTGGCTTTTATTAAGATGATATGAAGAATATTTTCTTAACCTTTTGCAAATTTACAGTCCAAGACATATGCCCTTATGGTACTACTTCTTTTGTAAGGAGCCATTCAACAAGTTTATAAGAGAATTGATGCTAGGAAAGAGTTTATTTTCCAGTGAGTTTTTATCAACAGTACAAATTTTAGAACATGTCTTATTTTCCTTATTGCCTTGTCTGCCAGGAATATTAGAGCTAACTTTAGTGATCAATTAAGGTAAAGATCTGGCTCCCGGTACAATTAATTTGTCCTATAAGTGCATTATGCTGCTCATTTTAATTTTAAAACTCTCTTTCTTATGTCTTTTAATAGGCAAGTTATCCCAAATTTAAAAAAAATAGACATGCAAAGTAGAGAGATTTCCAGATGTTCTGTAATAAATAAATAAGAAAAACTAGAAATTAGAATTGTTTGTTGATCATGTATGTGTATATTGCTAGAGTTTAAAAATAGTTGGGCCAGGCACGGTGGCCCATGCCTGTAATCCCAACACTTTGGAAGGCTGAAGTGGGCTGATCACGAGGTCAGTAGTTCAAGACCGACCTCACCAACATGGCAAAACCCCGTTTCTACTAAAAATACAAAAATTAGCGGGCCATGGTGGTGCATGACTGTAATTGCAGCTACTCAGGAGGCTGAGACAGGAGAATTGCTTGAACCCGGGAGGCGGAGGTTGCAGTGAGCCGAGATCATGCCACTGCACTCCAGCCTGGATGACAGGGTGAGGCTCCATCTCAAAAAAAAAAAAAAAAAAAAAAGTTGTCTTTATAGTACTTGAAGTGTTTTTTTTGCTTTTTACATAGATAGTGAAAACATTAACTTTAAATCAGCCTATTTGAATTCCAACGTGTTCTAAATGTAATCTTTACTGTAACTTCATTACTTTATTAGTAAACTACTGGTCAAAACATTAGCTTTCAGATAGCTTATTGTTTTGGAGAGTTAATGAAACGTATTTTGTTATCATAGAATGGATATTGTGAAAACATTTGATATTTTCGAGTCTAACCAAATCCCATTCCCGCTTTTTAAAAAATCACTACTCATTCCTTCTGTGTTACTTTCATGAGAAGACCTTAACCTTAAGAACACTAAGTTGAGATGAAATTTTGTATTTCCCTAATGACTAGGGGCTGAAGTGTTCAAATGACCTTTTCCTTCCTGGGAGTGATTGCTGTAGGTCAGGCTTGATGTCATTGGCTGGAGAGTCACAAACAAAGTCACAGTTTTGGCTAAGGGTATAGTAAACTTGGATTGCAGACAAAGCTAATGCTTCCTCAGTGATGAAAGAAAAAACAATTAGTCCTCTCTTCTGAACACAAACCAACATTGACTACAATCAGCCTCTTCTGGTGGGTTGAAGTTAATAATATTCTGAATCTGGTAGGCTGTGCTGTTTGACCATATGTCATCAGGTTAAAGCTACTGATGTTTGAGAACATTTCTGGGAATGTAGAAGTGTTTCCAAGGAAAAATAAAGAATCTTAGTGCTGCAGAGAGGGAAAAACCCTGTGGTGACCAATTCTCCTGTATCTAGAAAGGTCAATAAAGAAAGGGTTCATAATAAGTGGATTCTGTATCTGGAGCTCTAAAGTGTTTCTATGACTTTTTGCTGTAACGCACTCTTTCATTATTATTTTTTATTTTTGAGAGGGAGTCTCGCTCTGTTTCCCAGGCTGGAATGCAGTGGCTCGATCTCAGCTCACTGCAACCTCCACTCCTGGGTTCAAGCAATTCTCCTGCCTCAACCTCCTGTGTAGCTGAGATTACATGCATCCATCTGCCATCATGCCCGGCAAATTTTTGTATTTTAGTAGGGATGGGGTTTCACCATGTTAGCCAGGCTGGTCTTGAACTCCTAACCTGAAATGATCTGCCCACCTCAACCTCCCAAAGTGCTAGGATTACAGGCATGAGCCACTGCACCCAGTCATGCTATAACATACTCTTCTTATTCAGTCTTTGAAAAAAAAACACTTGATGGTACATGGGAATCTGCATAATTATCACAAAACATGAATATGGTAGCCAATGTTGCCCTCTTTTGAAAACCACCTATCTTGTCAATGTCCCCTTAAGATGTGGATGTTCCAAATGTGATCTGTTTGGAGGAATTACAACGTCATATCATCTGGTCACTAAACATCTATTAAGGAAACCCAGTTATGTTAGCTTTTTACACAGTAGCTTTACCCTT
>NC_045436.1:66575485-66612118 GCF_002776525.5 Piliocolobus tephrosceles | reverse complement strand
TTTATGTGACTTTTTACCAAGCCAGTTTCTGCCATGGAACTTGCCAATCCTGGAACTTGCCAAACTGATTTTCTTTAACTTAGATGTAGAACTTTATTTATATTTATATCTACATCACAAATTTTATCCTAACCTTTTAGCTTGTAGAAAGGCTCTTCTTACATTTTAATTTTGTCATCTATTCTACTAATTAGCATTCTCAGATTTATGACATTAAGATTTTGGCAAGAATGACACCTCTACAAAGATGTGAGCACTGTTGGGGGAACTATAACTCAGTACAGCTATTTTGGAGGCGAATTTGACAGTGTCTCTTAAAATGGAATATGCCGGGACCCCGTGAATTCATTAATGAGTAGGGCCTCTGGAGAATAAGTCAAATACATGCACACAGGGGCAAATGCAATGATGGTCACTCCATCACTGTTCATAATAGCAAAGACTTGTATGCAACCTGCATGTACATTGATGCTGCATTATGTAGCACAGATATACCATACTCTGGAATACTCTGCTGCAGTTGAAATGAGCAAGGTAGAGCCAGACTTAACTAACATGGAGAAACTTATATATATTGAGCAAAAATGCAAGCTGCTGAAAGATAAGAACGCTATTATACCATTTATGTATACAAACATGGACACCCACACAAAACAATAGTTTCTTCTCTGTGGGTGCATTTATGTATGTAAATGCACAAAGAAAGTCTGAAATGATACACACCAAACTGAGAAAAGTGGTTTCATGTGAGGAGAAGTGACAGTGGTTGGGGGTGAAGTCTAAAGGATACTCTCACTATTATCTGTAATACTCCATTTTTTTAACAAAGATATTTAATTAATATGTTTCTTAACTAATTAAAATATAATAACAAAAAGAATAAAAACAAATCTAATTCAATTTGTCAATAAAAGTGTTCAAAAGAAAAATAGCCTTAAGCTCATATTATAAAGTATTTCTATATCTTAAAAAAATACAGCCAGCACAGTGGCTCACACCTGTAATCCCAGCAACTTTGAGAGGCCCAGATGGGCTAATGGCTTGAGCCAAAGACTTTGAGACCAACTTGGGCAACATGGTGAAAACAATCTCTACAAAAAAATTTTTTTAAATTAGCCAGGCATGGTGGCCCATACCTATAGTCCCAGCTACTCAGAAGGCTGAGGTGTGAGGATCACCCAAGCCCTGAGGTGAGTGGTAGAGGCTGCAGTGAGCCAAGATGGTGTCACTGCACCTGCACTCCAGCCTGGGTGATGCAAGTGAGACACTGTCTCAAAAAAAAAAAAAAAAAAAAAAAAGAAAGAAAGAAAGAAAAAGAAAAGAAATAATGCATTTAAAAGAAGAAACCACCAATTGTAAGACTAACTGCATGAGAAAGTCCAGGGACATCTTCTCACTGGAGAATTCTCAATGTGCACTTGTGAATATTTGGGGAATTGCATTAAATCAACCTATGCTATCTCTTATATACCATGATGCAGCCAATTTCTAGGCCCTCATGTTTTCATGTTCAGTAGGCTCTGGTACCATATATATTTCGGTTTCACCTCTAATAGTGGAACTGAAACCTAAAATACCTGATAGCCCAACTTGGAGGAGCAAGGCAAAAAATAGATGAAGGGATTCTTCTCGAGGTCTTCTCTCAATATATGAGTGTAGCCATTTTTCCAGTGGGAAGGATAAGATAGGAGTGCAGATGTCACCAGAGAGATGTCCCCTGGATTCCTACAAGACACGGCCAGAGATGATACATGGCATCTTTATTTTCTGAACCTTCTGCATTTACTTATTTTTTTCTTTTCTTTTTTAAAAAATATTATTTATTACTCAAAAAAGCTTCATTTTTTAAATATAACTCGCCGGGCGCGGTGGCTCAAGCCTGTAATCCCAGCACTTTGGGAGGCCGAGACGGGCGGATCACGAGGTCAGGAGATCGAGACCATCCTGGCTAACACGGTGAAACCCCGTGTCTACTAAAAATACAAAAAAAACTAGCTGGGCGAGGTGGCGGGCGCCTGTAGTCTCAGCTACTCTGGAGGCTGAGGCAGGAGAATGGCGTAAACCCGGGAGGTGGAGCTTGCAGTGAGCTGAGATCCAGCCACTGCACCCCAGCCCGGGCGACAGAGCAAGACTCCGCCTCAAAAAAAAAAATAAATAAATAAATAAAAAATAAATAAATAAATATAACTCTCTGAATCTGTGCTCATGACTTCAACACTTTCACTCTTCTGCTCCTCGGAGGAAAGCATGCTTGATCCAGTCACAGACACACTTAGCACGTGTGGAACAACAGTAGGCCCTGCTGATGTGTTTTTGTTTTAGACAATCTCATAAGAACTTTATACCTCACAGCCCCAACCCAGTGAAGTCTGCCTGGGCACACACTGCATGCAGATTTTGGTGCTTTTACAACCTGGTTGGTATAAAAGTAGACAATTATATTACCAGGGGTTTGGGATGGCATAGTTGTGTTAGAGGCTGTATTGTGGGGAAGCCCACAACGTTAGGTCAAAAGATGGACCATTCTGAGTACCTCTAGACACCATTCCTTGAAGACAAAAAAAAAAAGCAGCATTTTCTCTTTTTTCTTAACAAATTTCATGTCAAATTATTGTGTTTTCCTCACCACGTATATTTTTAAATAACCTATATAAGTAGAGAAAAAAATGCAAGCACATGGAGAAAAAAAATTCAAGGAGTACAAAAACAGTACAATGAGGCTGGGCACGGTGGTTCACGCCTATAATCCTAGCACTTTGGGAAGCCAAGGTGGGTGGATCACTTGAGGTCAGGAGTTCGAGACCAGCCTAGTCAACATGGTGAAACCTGTCTCTACTAAAAATACAAAAATTAGCCAAGTGTGGTGGTGTGTGCCTGTAATTCTAGCTGCTCAGGAGGCTGAGACAGGAGAATCACTTGAACTCAGGAGGCGGAGGCTGCAGTGAGCCGAGATCTTGCCACTGCACTCCAGCCTGGGTGACACAGCAAGACTCTGTCTCCAAAAAACACACAAAAAACAAAAACAGCAAAAAAACAAAAGCAACAAAAAACAGTACAATGAGAAGTCTTCCTTTGACTGTAGACTTCAGTCCCCAGTTCTCCCTAAGGTGGACATTCCTGAAATATTATCTATGTCTATGCAAGCATATATACTGTATGTGTGTATGTCTTCCTTCAAAAAATAGAAATATATTATGGACACTGCAGTATATCTTACATGTTTTACTTGTTTTCTACTTTTTCAACATATCTTAGAGATCATTTCATAGCCATAACATATAGGTCTACTTTATTTATTAAAAAACAACAAAGTTAATTATACAGTTATATCTGGCAATGATAGGCTTTCAATAATTTATTAAATGAATGTCTCTACTATAATTTCTTTTTGCTAGCACCTATTGATAACCATTTATATTGCTTATTTTCAGTCTTTTGCAACCACAAGCAAAGTTCAAGCACATATGTGCATACATCTTTGGGCATATGTGTGAATATGTCTGTATAATAAATTTCCAGAAAGGAAAATCCTGGATCTAAAGGTATACTTATCTTAAGTATTGAAAGGTATTGGTGATTAGACCTTCCACCAACAGTGAGAGTAACTGTTATTTTATACTATTGCTATAATTATTAAACTTTTTAACTGTGCCCATCTGAGTAGAAGAAGAATAGATCTCATTCTAGGTTTAATTTGTACTTTTTCTCACATTTTAAAAATCCACTTACATTTCTTTTTCTACAAACTACGTGTTTATATGCCTTTGCCCATGGATCTTTTCTCATTGATAGTTAAGATCTATTTTTGTATTTAGAACATTAGCTTTGATATCAAAGACACTGTGTATTTTCCCACTTTGTCATTTGTCTTTTACTTTGTTTAGAGCAGGGGCAACATTGGTGGTGAGGACTTGTTTCCAAAACCAATGGAAGTCTGTCCCAAAGGTAAATTCAAATTCTTGCTTCTTGCAAGGTTGCCTTAAAATGGCAAGTTTTTTCCTCCTAGTATTGGCATATTTTTTAAAAAGCCTTGAATTGAGAGTCAGGATGCCCCTTTTAACTAATATCTAAATAAGAACAAATGAACAATGAGATCAGGATCTCTGTGATCTGAACACATTACACAGAAGATAAAGAATAACAGGGCCTTCCTGTAAAGTGCCATCTTTGTAACATATTTATTATAAATAACAATTTATTTGAATGAAATTAATGTAGGAAACACTGAGCTCCTTTGATTAAATAGCTCCTCCAATGCAGCTCTTAGAAAAGTGTTGAGCTAAAAAGATGCAGAACATATGAATAAACATAATTACTTCTAGCATCCTTCTCATTAAAAGGTTAAAAAACCTGGGCCAGGCGCGGTGGCTCACACCTGTAATCCCAGCACTTTGGGAGGCCAAGGTGGGTAGATCACCTGAGGTCAGGAGTTGAAGACCAGCCTGGCCAACATGGAGAAACCTCGTCTCTACTAAAAATACAAAAATTAGCCAGGCATGGTGACGTGTGCCTGTAATCCCAGCTACTAGGGGGGCTGAGGCAGAAGGATCATTTGAACCTGGGAGGCGGAAGCTGCAGTGAGTCAAGATCGTGCCACTGTACTCCAGCCTGGACAACAGACTAAGACTCCATCTCCTAAAAAAAAAAGGTTGTTAAAAAACCCAGCTGTTTGTGGTTGCCTAATGTTGCCTAATGGCCCTCTGGGAGGCTGCAAAGATGATTTAAGAGTAAAAAACATCATGAAGTTTTCATTTTTCTCATTTTTCAGAACTTAGGGTTGGATCTTGGGAAGGCAAAATCAGTCTATGAGCTGAGACTAGTCCCTTAATTATTATAGTCACATAGATCAGCAGTCCCCAACCTTTTTGACACAGGCGACTGGTTTTGTGGAAGACAATTTTCCATGGATGGCAGGGGGCAAGGGGTGGGGTGGGGGATAGTTTCAGGATGATTCAAGTGCATTACATTTATTGTGCAGTTTATTTCTATTTTTATTGCATTGTAATATATAATGAAATAATTATACAACTCACCATAATGTAGAACCAGTGGGAACCCTGAGCTTGTTTTCTTGTAACTAGATGGTCCCATTTAGGGATGATGGGAGACAGTGACCCCTGAAATGTGTTGTTTATGTCCAGTCTACTCTATAATCTCATTTTGGTTGCTGTCACTGCAGAAAACTCTATTTCACAAAGACGACATGTTGGAAATGGAAGCAGGCTTTTCAATGCTTTCGTGACAACCTGACGATATTTCACCGTGACTTTAATCCAGAATGTATGGGGATTTGAAGTCAGATCAAACATACTTTTAAGGCCACGGTCATTTGCCATCTCCAGCAGCTGATCCTCTTCCAGCATGGACAAAGCTGATTCCCCTGGCTTATTCACAAATGGGTGGCCGATCCTTTCCTTCCCAGTTAGGGGGTCTTTTGTGACTGGGAAGTAATGCTCAAACTCTTTTGAAATCTGGTCTTCTCCGCACTGCTGTTACAGAGGTCTCCAGCGCCTTCTCTCTCCTGTGCAAAATGGCAACTCTTAAGGAAAAACTCATTGCACCAGTTGCGGAAGAAGAGACAACAGTCCCAAACAATAAGATCACTGTAGTGGGTATTGGACAAGTTGGTATGGCGTGTGCTATCAGCATTCTGGGAAAGTCTCTGGCTGATGAACTTGCTCTTGTGGATGTTTTGGAAGATAAGCTTAAAGGAGAAATGATGGATCTGCAGCATGGGAGTTTATTTCTTCAGACGCCTAAAATTGTGGCAGATAAAGATTATTCTGTGACTGCCAATTCTAAGATTGTAGTGGTAACTGCAGGAGTCCGTCAGCAAGAAGGGGAGAGTCGGCTCAATCTGGTGCAGAGAAATGTTAATGTCTTCAAATTCATTATTCCTCAGATCGTCAAGTACAGTCCTGATTGCATCATAATTGTGGTTTCCAACCCAGTGGACATTCTTACATATGTTACCTGGAAACTAAGTGGATTACCCAAACACCACGTGATTGGAAGTGGATGTAATCTGGATTCTGCTAGATTTCGCTACCTTATGGCTGAAAAACTTGGCATTCATCCCAGCAGCTGCCATGGATGGATTTTGGGGGAACATGGTGACTCAAGTGTGGCTGTGTGGAGTGGTGTGAATGTGGCAGGTGTTTCTCTCCAGGAATTGAATCCAGAAATGGGAACTGACAATGATAGTGAAAATTGGAAGGAAGTGCATAAGATGGTGGTTGAAAGTGCCTATGAAGTCATCAAGCTAAAAGGATATACTAACTGGGCTACTGGATTAAGTGTGGCTGACCTTATTGAATCCATGTTGAAAAATCTATCCAGGATTCATCCTGTGTCAACAATGGTAAAGGGGATGTATGGCATTGAGAATGAAGTCTTCCTGAGCCTTCCGTGTATCCTCAATGCCTGAGGATTAACCAGCGTTATCAACCAGAAGCTAAAGGATGATGAAGTTGCTCAGCTCAAGAAAAGTGCAGATACCCTGTGGGACATCCAGAAGGACCTAAAAGACCTGTGACTACTGGGCTCTAGGCTATAGAAATTTAAAAACTACAATGTTATTAACTCTGAGCCTTTAGTTTTCATCTGTGTACATGGATCGCAATTTGCTTTGATCTTCTTCAATATGTGAATTTGGGCTCACAGAATCAAAGCCTATGCTTGGTTTAATGCTTGCAATATGAGCTGTTGAACAAATAAAATTAACTATTGTAGTGTGCTTCTAAAAAAAAAAAAAAAAAAAAGGAAATCTGAGATAGGTGATCATGCACCAGCTGGGAGAAAGAAGGCCCTGACTCAGTCTCTTTCCAAATCTCTGCTAATGTCTGAAACATGTCAGAAATCCCAATGTTCACTCGTTGCCCACATAATTCCAGTTTGGCATATTTTTTTTTTTTTTTTCACTCTGTCACCCAGGTTGGAATGCAGTGGCATAATCTTGACTCACTGCAACCTCACCCTCCTGGGTTCGAACAATTCTCCTGCCTCAGCCCCCCGAGTAGCTGGGACTACAGGTGCATACCACCACGCCTGGCTAATTTTTGTATTTTTGGTATAGACGGGGTTTCACCATGTTGGTCAGGCTGGTCTCGAACTCCTGATATCAAGCGATCTGCCCGCTTCAGCCTCCCAAAGTGCTGGAATTACAGGCTTGAGCCACTGTGCCCATCCCTAGTTTGGCTTTGAATGCAGCCACTTTATCTTACAACTTGAACAGTTGTTGTTCTGCCTTGGAGTGACAGATTGAGTTCATTAAGCAGGCTGAATATGTCACAAAAGTAATCAAGTTTTGTGACCTATTCTGTGTCACTAAAATGTGCTGCCCGTGGTGACTTTTTTCTAAATGCCTGGAGCGGCTCTTGTAACTCAAAAACTCTGGCCAGTGATCTACTTTTAGAAAGCCATCTCACTTCTCTGTATAAGAGAAGACTTGTGTGCTCTGCATCCATCTCCTCACAGAGCTGTGTGAACGGATGTGAGTTAAGGGTATGTACTTTAATGTGGTTGATAATTTTAATCACATCCTGCAAAATGTTATTAAGTTCAGGTGGCAGCTTTTGACTAGCCAGCATTTCTGTACGGATGGCACAGTGTGTAGACTCATATTCAGAAATGACATCTTTGACCCAAGTAGTGAAATCGCAAAACTAATCAGTCATGGCAGCCACTCCGTCCATACATATGTTGGCACAAAATGACCAATGCAGTTTTCCTGATATGTAATCATTCAAAGACTTGAATAGTTCTGCAGCTATGGTGTTGGTTGGCAACAAAAGTGCATACAACATGTCTTCGTGCACATCAAAACATAGCATTGTCACCTGTTGTCAACATCTCTGGACTCATCAACCTGCATTGTGTACCACAGTGACTCATTAATCCTCTCTAAAGTTGTGACTCAATATCATCTGCTATTTTATCATTTTGTCTAGTTATAGTGCTAACCAAAAGAAGAACATGTGCCACCTTTTGAACTGCAGCCTCTCCTAAAAGTTCACAGCAAATGTCCTTAGAGCAGGCAGGGTCAACTCTTCACCAATAGTAAAGGGCTTCTTAGCTTTAGCAATGCAGTTAGCCACTAATGATGCTCTCAGTGGAGACACATTTGATGAAGTGGTGGCTTTCGAAAATTGCTTCTGTTCTTCATGTTCACATAGTTTTCTTTTCTTTCTTTCTTTTTTTTTTTTAGACACAGTCTTGCTCTGTTGCCCAGGCTGGAGTGCAGTGGCGTCATCTGGGCTCACTGGAACCTGTGCCTCCCGGGTTCAAGAAGTTCTCCTGCCTCAGCCTCCTGAGTAGCTGGGATTACAGGTGCCTGTCACCATGCCCAACTAATTTTTGTATTTTTAGTAGAGATGGGGCTTCACCATGTTGGCCAGGCTGGTCTTGAACTCCTGACCTCAGGTGATCCACCAGCCTCAGTCTTCACATTGTTTTCTTTTTTTAAAAAAAACTCCAAAGACTTGTCTTTTAATGCTTGGTCTCCATGTCACGAAGCAGTTTTTAAGGTTACGTGGCTTCGTTGGATAGCCAGTCACCACATATTATACATAGTGGGTTCAGAGAATGTGAATACCCTGTGGCAATGAACTTGTAATTTAAGTAAGACTCTCGGTATTTTCTTTCAAATGCAGCTTTCTTTCTGTTGGCAGTCTTAGAGACTTCTGCTGTCACATCACTGGGTCTTTCTCTCTTTTCAAAGAAGTTTTCCAGTGACGTTTGTTTTTTACTCATTTTGGCTAGGATTAGCTTGTGGGTTTACCAGAACTGTGCCTGAGACAAATACGTAGTGCAGGAAAGAGGCACAGACCAAAGTGGTAAATAAAATAATGGGAAGACCATGCGTGGACTACAATAAGTGTCAGAGTCTGACTTAAAGCCTGCCACCAGATGCAGCTTGTCCGTTGCCACTTACTGATAGGGTTTCGGTATGAGTCTGCATGCAATTGATTTACTATGGTCTCTGTGCAGCCAAATCTCTCTGCCAATGTTAATCTGTATTTGCAGCCACTCCCCAGCACCAGTATCTCTGCCTCAGCTCCACTTCAGATAATCAGGCATTAGATTCTCACAGAGAGTGAGTAACATACATCCCTCACATGTGCAGTTGACAATAAGGTTAACGCTCCTATGAGTATTTTTTTTTTTTTGAGAAGGAGTCTTACTCTGTTGCCTAGGCTGGAATGCAGTGGTACAGTCTCGGGCCACTCTACCTTCGGGGTTCAAGCGATTCTCCCGTCTTAACTTCCCAAGTAGCTGGGACTACAGGAGTGAGCCACCATGCCTGGCTCATTTTTGTATTTTTAGTAGAGACGGGGTTTCACCATGTTGGCCAGGCTGGTCTCGAACTCCTGACCTCAGGTGATTCGCCCCCCCACTTGGCCTTCCAAAGTGCTGGGATTACAGGTGTGAGCCACTGTGCACAGCCTCTTGTGAGTATTTAATACCATTGCTGATTTGACAGGAGATGGAGCTCTAGTGGTAATATACACAGCAGGAGGCCATTCACCTTCTGAGAACAATGAATAATTGAAGCTTGGTGATCTATTAGAGTGACAATACAATATTTACAAATAAAATAGCCAAATGCAACAAAAGCCGTTGGATATTTCTGGAAGTTTTGTATCTTTGTTATTGTTTATTTGTTTTTAAAAGTCAAGGACAAAGGTCACCTAAATAATTTTCTGTGCTAAAGCACAGACAATTAGGTGACATTAGAATCTGTCATCAGAACACAAAAAGTAGACAGTAATTTTACTACCTCTTGTGGAGATAAAATAGAGCGGTTCACTCTATTATTTCATACCTGATAGTATGATGAAGATCTGGAGAACTAATAAGATTATTTTTGATGTACTAGGTTTTAGAAAACAGTAATTTGCAAATTTTTGTGAGATTTTCATAAGGACATGGGTTTAATGTGATTTTCATTATAAAATAGTTAAAAGAAAGACTTCCACAGACATTGACTACACTGATACCTGCCCCTCCATACTGTAGGTGATGAACTTAGCATTCAAAAACAGCTTTTTGTGATGAAAATAATGCATTCCTTCATTTGTCAAAAAAGAAACAAGCAAACCAAATTATTGAGGCCCCACTTAGTGCCGTTAGGTCCTTGGGATACAGCAATGTACAGGTCAGAAAGATCTCTGCTCTAAGTTTTCTTGTGTTATTTTAGGGGAAGGAAACTGATAATAAATACAAAAACAGATAAGATACAATTTTAGATGATAAGTTTATATGATAGTAATTCATTGTTTGCATAAAAAATTCTACCTTCCAAAATATCACTACAAATACTTTAGTGTTTCTCATTCTATTATGTGTAGGAGAGCACATTAAAAAAATGAGATACTATTATACAATTTTGTAACCTACTTCTTTCAATTAACAATATACAATATTGTGAGTATTTTTTCATGTCATTATACGTTCTCCCACAAAACTGTTCATTTGGCTACACGGAACATACTACTCTGAATGAATATAATATAATTTATATGAATTATACAAAGTGGGTTCAGAGAATGTGAATACCCTGTTGCAATGAACTTGTAATTTAGGTAAGACTCTTGGTATTTTCTTTTAAATGTGGCTTTCTTTCTGTTGGCAGTCTTAGAGCCAAGGATATAATGAACACCCAGGTTAATAAATATTGTGTGCATCTATAATCGTTTGCTGAGAATAAATTTCTTGCACCAAGACTATTGGCTCAAATGGTATTTAAATTTCAAAAATTGGGCCAGTCATGGTGACACATGCTTATAATCCCAGCACTTTGGCATGCTGAGACTGGCAGATCACATGACCCCAGGAGTTTGAGACCAACCTGGGCAACATGGTAAAATCTGTCTCTATAAAATACACAAAAGATTAGCCAGGCATGGTGGCATGCACCTGTAGTCCCAGCAAACCTGGGAGGCTGAGGTAGGAGGACCACCTGAGCCCAGGAGGTCAAGGTTACAATGAATCATGATTCTGCCAGTGCACTCCAGCATGGGTTGACAGAGTGAGACCCTGTCTCAAAAAAGGAAAAAAAAAAAAAAAATCAAAAATTAAAAATGTGATGTACTCTTTTGAACAGTTTTCCCAAAATGCATATAACTTAGCCTCCCTCTGACTGGTGATAAGGTCTCTGGTTCACCTCATCCTTAACAGCACTGGGTAATATATTTTTCCCCCTAACCTTATGGGAGAAAAAACTCATTTTCACTTTGACATCCATTATTTTTCTTTCTCTTTTTTTGAAGATACAATTCACGTATCATGAAATTCACCATTTTAAAGTGTGCAATTCAATGGTTTTCAGTATATTCACAAAGTTGTGTAATAACCATCACCACTATCTAATTCCGGAACTCTTTTATAGATCCCAAAGGAAATCCCATACTCATTAGCAGTCACTCCCCATTTTCCTCTCCTTCAGCCCTGGCAACCACTAAGCTGCTTTCTGTTTCTGTGGATTTGCCTATCCTAGGCATCTCATATAAATGGAATTATACAACACGTGGCCTTTTCTGTCTTTTTCCACTGAGCATAATGTTTTCAAGCTTTATCCATGATGTAGCATGTATCAGTAATTCATTTCTGTTTATTGCCAAATAACATTTCGTTGTATGGATATACCACATTTGATTTGTCCATTCATCATTTGATGGACATTTGGCTTGTTTCCACATTTTGGTTATTATGAATAAAGCTGCTATGAAATGTATGTACATATTTTCATGTGAATATATGCTTCCAATTCTCTTGGCTACATACCTAGGAGTGGAATCGCTGGGTTGTCTGGTGACTGTTTAATTTTAGAGTAACTGTCAGACTGTTTTTTTTTTTTTTTTTTTTTGAGACAGAGTCTCACTCTGTCCACCAGGTTGGAGTGCAGTGGAGCGATCTCAGCTCACTGCAAGCTCCGCCTCCTGGGTTCACGCCGTTCTCCTGCCTCAGCCTCCCTAGTAGCTGGGACTACAGGCGCCTGCCACCGCGCCTGGCTAATTTTTTGTATTTTTAGTAGAGACGGGGTTTCACCGTGGTCTCAATCTCCTGACCTTGTGATCCGCCCGCCTCGGCCTCCCAAAGTGCTGGGATTACAGGCGTGAGCCACCGCGCCCGGCCAACTGTCAGACTGTTTTTATATTGACTACATCATTTTACCTTTCCACTAGCAATGTTTGAGGGTTCTACTTTTACTACATCTTCAATACTTGTTATTTTTTGTTGTTATTTCTTAATTATAGCTATCCTGGTGGGTGTAAAGTAGTATCTCATTGTTGTTTTGATTTATATTTCTCTAATGTCTAATGATGTTGAGCCCCTTGTCATGCGCTTGTTGGCTATTTGTATATTTTCTTTGGAGAAATATCTGTTCAAATATTTTCCCATTTGAAAATAAGATTGTTTGAATTGTAGGGAATGCAAATTATTTTACTGCTTGTAATTGCTCCCCAGCTTTCTGGATGCCACTGTTAAAAAATATAATGACTTAGATCTTATCCCCATGCTCCTGGAATCCTCAGGTTCCTGTGACACAGAGTTCAACTAAGAGTTCAATCATTCTAGGGACTACTCAGCACCACTGTAGCACCTACAGAGATCATCTGGAGGGAGTGATTTTGTCTCAACAGATCTATTTTCAATGAAGATGAAATGAATCCATTTTGGAGACAGACGTTAGAGAACTGATGGGGTTCAGGACATGCTACCCCAAAATAATGGTACCTTGGCACTTGAGAAAAGAGCAAAAGCAAGAGGGTTATTTTCACTTTCCCCAGATCTTCTCTTCTGAGGCAGGCCATAAGACCTTCATTCCAAAGGCCGGGCGCGGTGGCTCAAGCCTGTAATGCCAGCACTTTGGGAGGCCGAGGCGGGAGGATCACGAGGTCAGAAGATCGAGACCATCCTGGCTAACATGGTGAAACCCCGTCTGTACTAAAAAAAAAAATACAAAAAACTAGCCGGGCGAGGTGGCGGGCACCTGTAGTCCCAGCTACTCGGGAGGCTGAGGCAGGAGAATGGCGTAAACCGGAGAGGTGGAGCTTGCAGTGAGCTGAGATCCGGCCACTGCACTCCAGCCTGGGCGACCGAGTGAAACTCCGTCTCAAACAAAAAAAAAAAAAAAAAAAAAAAAGACCTTCATTCCAGAGGTGCTTTCCCTATACCTGGAGGAAAGGGACATCCTTATCTCTGAAGATACAGGGACAGGGAGAAGAATCTAGCAAATAGGCTTTGCTAAGTAAGTCCCCCCAGTTTATTACCATTAGATCATAGACTTGTCTAATCATACTTCTCCGTGGCTTCCACTTCTTTATCAATCCTAGCCTTAAAAATACACAGGTTTCCCTGTTAACTTCAGGTCTTCATTTCTGAAGGCTCTTGTTTTGTGTAAAACGTACGTAAATAAGTTAGTGTGTTTTTCTCTTGTTAATGTGTCTTTTGTTACAGGGGCTTCAGCCACAAACCTAGTAATGAAATGGGGAAAATATTTTTTTCCTCCTCTATAGAACATATATCATCTGCAAGAAGAAAGAATAATATGCCTGGTTTTTGGCCCGGCGCGGTGGCTCAGGCTTGTAATCCCAACACTTTGGGAGGCTGAGGCGGGCAGATCACCTGAGGTCGGGAGTTCGAGACCAGTCTGACAAACATGGAGAAACCCCGTCTCTACTAAAAATACAAAAAATTAGCCCTGCGTGGTAGTGGCGCATGCCTGTAATCCCAGCTATTCGGGAGGCTGAAGTAGGAGAATCACTTGAACCCGGGAGGCGCCATTGCACTCCAGCCTGGGCAACACGGGCAAAACTCTGTCTAAAAAAAAAAAAAAAAAAAAAAAGGAAGAGTATGCCTGGATTTAAAGCTTCAAAGAATTTACTCACACTCCTATATTTAACATTCTAGAAATGCATCTGGAGTTAAAGCCCTCTTGGAGAGGTAAGAACAAATGCACTTATGCATGACCTTTTGAAACCTAATGTTTCTACAAGGAGGCACTTCCATACTTGCAACTCCTTCTAGAAGCTTCCCCAAATCTCCTGCCTCCCCACGCTGAGTTACCCCATGTCTGAAATGCCACAGCACTTAGTCTTACTCTTCTATGGCCTACTTTCTACTGCTATTTGTGTTACTCATGCTACCCATCTTATCTCCCTCACTGTGTGAGACGCTCCCATCAGATTTGGCATCTCCCACACACTCAACAATGTGTTGCGCACAGTAGGTACTCAATACATGCAAATTTTCTGAACAGATATTTTGCTAATCATCTGTAGCACCTGCTATATCCTACTGAAAATCACCAAAATGCAATTAACTTCAATTTTACATTTGGGATTTACAGAAAATAACTCTCTCTCCAAGAAATGCATAACAATTTAGCTAGGGCAAATGCCAGCTCCGAGTGAAGACATTAATGCGCTTCAGTCGCGATAAGGATTTGAGTCCCAACCTCATCTTTCTGCGTCGTCTAATTCAAGTTAAGTCAGTAAAGGAAATCTTTTCCTCTTAGCAACCCAATCCGCTCCCCTTCTCTGGCCTCTTTCTCTCCTTTTGTTGGTAGACTACTTCAGCCTCTGTCCTTTAATTTTAAAGTTTATGCCCCACGTGTACCCCTCGTCTTTTGGTGATTTAGAGATTTTCAAAGCCTGCTCTGACACAGAATCTTCCTTGGATTCCAACTTCGCTACCTTGGGGTGGAAACGGCTTCTCCGTTTTGAAACGCTAGCGGGGAAAAAAATGGGGGAGAAAGTTGAGTTTAAACTTTTAAAAGTTGAGTCACGGCTGGTTGCGCAGCAAAAGCCCCGCAGTGTGGAGAAAGCCTAAACGTGGTTTGGGTGGTGCGGGGTTGGGCGGGGGTGACTTCTGGGGGACAAGGGGCGGTGGAGCCCCAGGACTGCCAAGGCCCTGCCGCGGCCTCCGACGCGCGCCCCCCGCCCCTCCCCCGCCCCCGACTGAGGCCCGGCTCCCTCCGGGACGGATGTCGCGCGCGCTTGCGTGTTGTGGCTGAACCGCCGGACTCAGAGGCAGGCCCCAAAAACCCCTAGCGAGTAGGGGGCGGCGCGCAGGAGGGAGGAGA
Source organism: Piliocolobus tephrosceles (assembly GCF_002776525.5). NCBI lineage: Eukaryota > Metazoa > Chordata > Mammalia > Primates > Cercopithecidae > Piliocolobus > Piliocolobus tephrosceles. The sequence goes on along the minus strand of NC_045436.1, from coordinate 66,597,030 downwards.
GCCGGGGGTGCGGGAGGCTGGTGGGTGTCGGCGGTGGAGATGTAGAAGATGTGACGCCGCGGCCCGGCCGGTGCCAGATTAGCGGACGCGGTGACCGCTGTTGCAACGGGATCCCGGGCGCTGCAGTTTGGGAGGCGGCTCTCTCCAGGCGGCGTCCGCGGAGACACCCATCCCTGAACCCCAGCTCCCGGGCCGCCGGCTCGCCGCGCACCAGGGGCCGGCGGACAGAAGAGCGGCCGAACGGCTCGAGGCTGGGGGACCGCGGGCGCGGCCGCGCGCTGCCAGGCGGGAGGCTGGGGGGCCGGGGCCGGGGCCGTGCCCCGGAGCGGGTCGGAGGCCGGGGCCGGGGCCGGGGAGCGGCGGCTCCCCGCGCGGCTCCAGCGGCTCCAGCGGCTCGGGGTCCCCGGCAGGGCCCTGGAGGGAGCATGGCAGCCGGGAGCATCACCACGCTGCCCGCCTTGCCCGAGGATGGCGGCAGCGGCGCCTTCCCGCCCGGCCACTTCAAGGACCCCAAGCGGCTGTACTGCAAAAACGGGGGCTTCTTCCTGCGCATTCACCCAGACGGCCGAGTTGACGGGGTCCGGGAGAAGAGCGACCCTCACAGTGAGTGCCAGCCCGCTCTCCCCGCCCCATTTCAATTTCTTGGGTTTTCGCCCTCTCTCTCCCCTCCAGCCTGCGCGCTCTTCCCGGATCTTCACTGCGACCCTAGCGGTCCGTGTGGTTTTTGGCCGCGCGGCCCTTGGCGGTTTCGGGTTCACCACCCACCCCCTCCTCCCTGGGCTGTGGCGGAGGCCCGGGCGTCCCCCGGGCTTTGGGGTGTGCCAATTTGCCCTGTAAACCAGTACCCCCGGCCCGGAGCCGCGGCGCGCCGGGGCCTCGCAGACTGGCTCCCTTCCCGCAGACAACCTGTCGCGTCGGGGATGCCCGCGGCCCCGCCGTGCAACTCTGGCCACTTCTGTCTGCTGCGTGCTGTCCTGGGGACAAAGACAGGATGGACCGCAGCAGAACGAAATGGTCTTTATTGGAAAAACACCTTTCCTGAGTCCTGCCCTTAAATTCCGACTCGGTACGACCCGAAGCGTATGGTACACTACTCTCACCCACTCTATTTTATATTCTTACGAATTGACGAAAGCTGAAAGAGCAAAAACAAAAACCAACCAGCCAAGCAGCAAAAAATCCAGATGTTGATAATAAAGTGGGACAGATTTGTTTCAGTAGTGAAAAGAAGTGCAAACACTTTAATCTTCCACCTGCATTGACTAGCTTTGAGACCTTGAGCCGGTTTCCTCATCCCTCACGTGGGGCTAATACATTACTACCTTGCAGCAGGTTTGAGGATGAAATGAGAATTGCAGTTTTGCTTTCTGTAAGAAACAATGTTTGTGGTTCTAGAAAGAACACTGGCCTAAATCAGGGGTTCTTGGACTTTAGGGGATTCCCTAAGTCTGGAGTGGGGGCTGAAGATTTGCATTTCTAACATGTTCCCCGGGGATGCTGATCACATCACACTTTGAGAGCCACTGGTCTAGAGGAAAGAGAAAGCGGCATAAGATGAGCCGATTTACAACACTGATGGAATTTGAAGTGAGAGAAAGAGGATTCGAATATATTTTAACTTGTCCTCCTAAGTGTATGTAAACATGTTTTAAAAGCTGTGTGTTACGGCTTTCCTTCCTTTATGGGTTCCAGGTGGAGGATCTGATTCTCTCATTGCCTGAGAAAAGACCCACAGGTGTCCCAGCGCCACTCCCCTGTAGTTCTGCCTTTGTCTTGGGATGCTAATGGAATGTCATGAGGGGAGGTGGAGGGGGTGGGGTGGAAGAGGAGAAAATTCTACATCCAAACATGAATTGGCAGAAGAATGGAAAATACATTTTTATATGAACTGAGTCTTTATTGCTTCCAAAATAGCAACCAGCAAAAGAGGCAAGTCTTTAAATTTTTTTCAGGCTTGCTGTAATTTAAAAATTTTAATCAATCACTAAATCCCGTAAAACTGAAAGCATTCTTGTAACCTATTACATGGGTTAGTGCTATTTCTCTATTCTGGTAACTTGAGTATCTATTTCACAAAATTATCTTTGTGATTGAAATTTGTTCTGCAGTTGTCTGCTAGGCCATCTCAGCTGACAAGGGCAAGGTGCTGTGTGTCCCAGTTGGTTTGGTTCTTTTCTAGTATCACAAAGTATTTATTAAAAAGCATGTATTATGACCAGAAGACAGAAGAATTTCCCTCTAAATTAAGTTAATATTTGAGGCTTCCTCTAATACTCTTTTTTTTCAGACTCTTTTAGTCGCTGAATCATTTTTTCTTTGAAGATTTTGATACCTGATTCGCCTTAGAATAAAACTATATAGAGGCTAGCCAGTGGACATAACTTTGAATTGCATACCACATTACCACCACTGTAAAAACAGCTGTTAACTTTTTCTTCCTAACCGTGAGTTGGGTTTTCATTTTCGTAATCTTACTTTAACTCTGTGGTTCTCAAATGGGGATGATTTTGCCTCCCAGGGGACTTTTGACAATGCCTGGAGACATTTTGGTTGCCTTAACCTGGAAGGGTGCTACAGACATCTAGCAGGTAAAGGCCAGGGATGCTGATAAACATCCTACAATGCACATTATAATAACCCCAACAAAAACATTTTTGACCCCAAATGTCACTGGTGCTCAGGTTGAGAACTCTGCTAACTTTATAACTAGCTAAAGATAAGATGTTAAAAGGGAAAAGTAGAACAACTCATCCAGACTTGTGGAGACTACTATTTTTTTTTTAAATTTTTTATTTCCATAGGGTTTTAGGGAACAGGTGGCAATTGGTTACATGAGTAAGTTCTTTAGTGGTGATTTGTGAAATTTTGGTGCACCCATCATCCAAGCAGTATACACTGCACCCAATCTGTAGTCCTATCCCTCCCCAACTTCCCACCCTTTCTTCGCAAGTCTCCAAAGAGACTACTCATTTTTTAAAAAAGGATACCTGTACTAGGCAATAGACTGACAAGAATACAAATCTAAAAATGACAAATTTCATCCATTTCTATGTAGCCCAACCTGGACATAAATTTAAGTACAGTATATTATTTTCTCACATATTGAATGTTTACTGATAGTTGACTAAACCAGGAGGAGACCCCCCCAAAACAAATAAAACCAACCAGAAAACATGGAGAAGAGTTAATAGTAGCCACAGTTTCCTACTACATTATGGCTCAGATTTCTAGACGTGTTTGAAAAGTTGAAAAATCCGTGGTCTCATTCCTCAGACTGTTTTGTCCAATTGACCTGAACATCTACCACTGGAATTCTTTTTTCCTTTGTCATGACACTTTCTGCCCACATGTTTTCTAAACTGCAGGTAACTCTTGAAAGGCCAAGTTCAACCATTTTAACATTTAGTATGGATTAAATAGTGCAAAAGCTGGCCAGAAGGACTGGAGTTTGGGGAGGGATGCTTTGAAGACTCTGATATAAATGATGGGGCCCTGGAGAGGTGCAGGGGAAGAGGAGGCAGAGTGGGGAGCTGTGAGTTAGGAAAGAGAAGAGAACGTTCTAAAAGAAGAGGTAGGAGAAGATGACACAACACAAATGCTTCCAATTTTCAGTGTTGCTGAAGGTCAGCTGTGCTTCACACCTGGGCATTCTCCTGAATTTTCACTCAAAAGGGCCCATTTTCTGGCGTTTTTCTCATAGTCCTGGAATAATCTTCATTTGACATGAGAGTCTTGATAAAAACAAGATGTTAAAAGTGGTTAGAGTTTCTCCTTCTCCAGCATGTGCGCTGCACTCCCGCCTTCCTTTTGGCATCCTTAACTTTTGGCAGGCCTCTTTCAATGCGGTGGGAACGGGTAATATTAAGTATATACTTTAAAGTAGCAAGCCGTGTAAAAACATTCAGAAGAGAACATTTTATCCCAAGCAGCACGTACACCATGTGATAGAATACAGTAAGTGAAATGGATGCTGCTTATGTACACTTAGTATTCAATTTATTCCAGGTGCTCTTATTTAGAAAAGAAAAAAAAAAAAATGAGGGTAATTAGAAGTACTGGATTTACCCCTGGGCTTCTCCCAGGAGGTGACTGCCTGTCTGCCACACTTCTTTGCTTCTAGGCTCCAGAGGACGCTGAGACTTGGAAAGGCAGAGGGACCTGCCCACTCCAGTGTGGATCAGGGGTGGCTTGTAGGTGGGCCTGACCCCTGCCTGGGCTCTTTGCTACTGCATGTGTTCCATGCAACCCCAGGCATAAAAACATGGACTTGTGAAATCAAAGGGAGGCTTCAGACCTTATGGTTTACCCATCTTTTTTTGTAGAAGAGGATACTGAAGCTCAGAAAAGTCACCAATTACTGAAGTTCAATTGTGGGTTTCCTCTTTTGTTATCCTGAATGAGCTTCGTACCACCTGGCCCCTTGTCTTCTCTTCCTGCCATCCCTCAGCCTCAGTGCGCTCTTCCATTCCACCGTAGTGTGCCCTGCTGGACCCCACTTTGGTTAGGCTTGCTCCATTTCAGGGTAGTGAGCTACTACCCCTTTGAGGAATTCTTACTAGTTTACGCGTGCCTCAGATTGATTTCCTGGGGTTTTGGATAAAGCCACCTTTCCATCTCTTCACTACTGCCTTTGGGGTAAATGGAACCATTGATTTAATAATACGCGTATTCTCTCCCCCCACGTCTCTTTGGTAATAATATCTGGCAAGTGGATAGCAATAATTTTACGTAATGAACTTGATATTTACTGTAATAAATATTGTGTGCAGTAAACAAATGAAGTCAGAATCTAATAGCTCATTTAATCTTGGAAATCATGTAATCAGTACAGCAATGAAAGGACAATTCATGAGTCATAGATATTACCACACCTTAGGAGCCTTTTAAGATGAGTTTGATGCCAAGTGACTTCAGCCTAGAAAAGGCAATATCCCCTCATGACGTGCCCTGAGGGGTTTCATTTGTTTATAAAATGACCATTATGTAATTAGACTTTGACAATGGTGTAACAATTAGGTTCTAAGTATTCTCATTTTGATTTATGATGCCATTTTACATGGAAGGACGTAATTTTAAAGTTTAATTAGAAAATAAAATGTTACAGATGTAATGAACAAAACAAGAACCGTTCTTTAAATATTATAAGCATAAAATTGACTTTCTTCATCTGCACACTGATTCTGAGAACTCATCATCAGTGATGTTGAAAAGACAATTTAAAGTCTCACATTATTGGAACTACTATTTTAAAACCACGACGTGCCTGTATAAGATGGTAATTACACATGTGCTGTAGTCTTTGCTTGTTTTTCCAATTCTAGTGTTTGTTGATTTTTCAAATACCCTGCTTGGGCCCCTTTGTCCTGTAGCACAAGTCTGTAAGAAGTCTGGCATGGGATGAAAGTCTATGACCATGAAATGGAGCAAGGCAAATATGTATCTTTGGGTATCTTTGGGCACAAATCTTTTTCTTTTTCTTTCTTTTTTTTTTTTTTTTTTTTTTGAGACAGAGTCTCATTCTGTCACCCAGGCTGGAGTGCAGTGGCGCAATCTCAGCTCACTACAACTTCTGCTTCCTGGGTTCAAGCAATTCTTCTGCTTCAACTGAGATTACAGGCACCCAACACTGCACCCAGCTAATTTTTGCATTTTTAGTAGAGACGGAGTTTCACCATGTTTGCCAGGCTGGTCTCGAACTCCTGACCTCAGGTGATCCGCCCCCCTCGGCCTCCCAAAGTGCTGCGATTACAGGCGTGAGCCACCGTGCCCAGCGTGGGGCACAAATCTTAACCTCATCAGGATATTCTGTCCGAACAAATGTATTTTGTTCTGATTTATTTTTGAGCTTGTCCTTTTCTGTGCTCTAAAATTAGGATCTGGTCTAGTACTTAATTTGTATATTGTCAGTGCTCAATAAATAGTTAATGCTTGATTTTTTGCATAATAATTTGGAATAATGATTATCAGTGTGGAGTTTTAGCTGGATCGTTAGAAAATGCACTTGTGGCACTGTGATTTTTAAGTGTTTCCTTGTTGTATCCACTGTTCGGTCAGCTCTTGCTTTCTCGTTTCTCCCTTTAATAATGACAGCCAACGAGACCTTCTAAGCTAGGTTATGTATAGCCACAGGAATTTAGGAGAGGAAGAAAAGAAAAGTGGTAACTTCCAGGGGAACTCACCCTTTGAGCCATAGACTGTGATTCTTAGAAGCCAGACCAGTCTCATTCTAAACCCCTTCAGAATAATTTTAATTTGAAGAAATTGGAAGGGCCTGGATGCAACAGACAGCCAATATTCGGTGTTTAATTTATGTCTCATACAGCTGTCTTCTGTCACTCTTCCTGTACAAAGTGACTTTTGACTTGACTGGTGTATCCTTAATACTCATTCATTTACAGAAATCTGTAATGGATGTGTGTGTGTGTATGTGTGTATGTGCGTGTGTATTTGCATTTTTAAAGAGCTATTGACTTCCGCAATTTAACCTCTAAGATGAATTATCCAATAGAATTCTGAAATGAAAAGTTCACAGATTTTCAAGGTATCTTGGAGATTTAAAAATTGAAGAGAAGCTATGTGAATATTAAGTGTATGTTCCAGATATAATTGAACAATTGAAAGGAATGATCCTGGTTTAATTTATAATTAAGCTATACATTAATTTATAATGAAAACTTTTAATTAAACGATAACACAAATTAGCCAAGAAAAAAGTATTTTTTAAAAAGAAATTTGTACACAGTAGTAATGATCTGGCTGCATTCTGTGAACAGATTATTCTCTATTCATAATTTAGGCACTTTGAGAAGATGCTGGCACCTTAAGGTAGGAACCATGACTTCTTTATATAAATAAACATCATAAAAAGCTCAGTACCTTTTACTCAGAGAGTGCTCACTAAATGTCAGCTGATGAGGAAAACATTCTCTTTGGAACATGCTGTGAAATAACTACTCAGGAGCCATATGCTGTGTAAAGCTTGGTTAAAGTTTACAGTTCTCTTGCTGTCATGACATGTATGTTTAGATAGTTGGTCAATCTTTAAATGAAGATAATTATATATAGCAAAGTTATATTTGGGAAACATTTGGGAATCTTGGAGACTGGCTATTAGTTTTTCTTAGAATAATCTAGAGAAAGATGAATCATTTTTCGGGAAAAATTGTTTAGAACTTTTATTGGGAATTCTGATTTCCTTAAAAGCATTTAAGATATTTTTTTTTTTTTTTTTTTTGAGACGGAGTCTTGCTCTGTTGCCCGGGCTGGAGTGCAGTGGCCGGATCTCAGCTCACTGCAAGCTCCGCCTCCCGGGTTTACGCCATTCTCCTGCCTCAGCCTCCTGAGTAGCTGGGACTACAGGCGCCCGCCACCTCGCCCGGCTAGTTTTTTTTTGTATTTTTAGTAGAGACGGGGTTTCACCGTGTTAGCCAGGATGGTCTCGATCTCCTGACCTCGTGATCCGCCCGTCTCGGCCTCCCAAAGTGCTGGGATTACAGGCTTGAGCCACCGCGCCCGGCCTGCATTTAAGATTTTTATCATGTACTTCTGTTGTAGGAAAATCCTAGTTCTTGTCACATGCCCAGGAAAGATCAAGAAAGATTAGGCACGCAGACACTTTGGAGGGTGAGGGGTTATGGAATTTATTGGTCAGAAAGGAAAAACAACACGGCAAAGCAATAGGGGTTCATATTAACAGCCCCCCCATCTCAAAGATTGATTCCCAGGTTACCACCCCGAACAGGAGAAGCCAGTCTCCCCCTCTGCAAAGGGCATGAACTTCCGTGGCTGCACCCCATTCTCCCAGTGTGCAGGCCAGTCGGAAGTTCTCCCGGGACCCCTTTATAATTGGCTGTCCTGTCTCACTATGCAATATAAAATTTTCTCAGGTATGCTGTGCTTGTTTTCATTCTTATTTTCTTTTGTGAATAATATCCTGGAATCAGTATTTTCTTCTACTTCAGCTCCTTTTCTTTTTTTGAACTCTTTTAAATTCTGGATTCTGCCCTCAGTATTCCACTTAAATCATTCCAATGAGAACACCAGTAGTCTTCCAGTTCAATCATGTGGCCTTTTCCAATTTTTCATGCTACTCTGACATGTGGCAGTATTGTCTGCCTCTGACTTCTTAATAATTCCTTGGCTTCTATTACATCACATCAACCTGGTTCTTCTTTTGAAACTGGCTTTGCAAAAATTATATCTGAGAAAATTATGACACTGCCAGAGATCTGATCTAGCCCATTCCCCTCCTCTTGCCTTTAGCTTTTAAGCTGCCTTCATCATTTCTGGGCTTAGGCCCAGATGACCTTGGGAAATAGTTTAAAGGATAATAGGCCTTCCCCAAAACTCAACCGTCTTTATAAAGCTAATGAAAGGCCCTCAGGCTTGCGGGGAGGACAGGAATCTGAGTTGTGCTAAGGTGTAGACATATTGATAGATTGCCAGCCATTACTGAAGATAACACCACTATTGTAGTTGGCCTTTTGAGATATCTTTTCAGGTTTTTTGTATGTGTGACACCCGTGGCTTCAGCTGGACCTGCTAAACCACTCCTGTGGCCCCACCCGGGAATGGTTCTACTCAGGAGGACAGCTTTGACCCCCTATGATTTCATCTTCAGCCCAATGAATTATCAGTAAGCACCCACTGCATAGCAATCCTCACCCTTTCCCCCAAACTGCTGTTGAAAAACTCCTATCCTATGAGCTGTGGATGAGATTGGTTTGAGTACTAACTCCATCTCCTACATGACTTTGCCAGCTTTGTGTTTATTAAACTCTTTCTTTACTGCAATGCTGTGGTCTTTCTTTGTGCAGTGGGCTGGAAGAACTCCTCAGGCGGTTATACTTTCGCCCATCCAACTATCTTTTCTTCTAGTTTCTTCTGTTTTTTTTTTTTTTCTCCCTCATTTGTATTCCCCAAGGTTCTGTTTTTAGCCTTCTACCCTTCTTTCTGTGTATTTGTATTCCTTCAGCAGATCATGTATTGTCTCTGTCTCTGTCTTGATTCCCGATCTCAATTTCCCACTGCTTGGAGGACACACACGCTGCCATAGCTTCAACTTAACATACATAAAACAGAACTTGCCACCATTTTCTCAAACTGTCTTTATAAAGCTAATGAAAGGCCCTCAGGCTTGCGGGGAGGACAGGAATCTGAGTTGTGCTAAGTCCTCCTAAATTTCTGCTTATAGTGGATTATTCTTCTAGTCTCCAAAGCTGGACACCATGGAATTGTTTTTGATGCCTTTCTCTACTTCTTCCTATATATGTCTCTCTAAAATGTTTCCCAGCCAAGTGATTTCCTTGCCCTGCCTCTTGATTTAATGACCTCTACTCTCCTGCAATTTTAAGCACTAACCAGACCTACCTGGCTTTCCTTCTTAAACATGACCTACCTGCTCATTCGTATTTCCTACTGTTCACCATCCGTACTCTCCTGATGCTGCAACGCTTTATGCTTTAATTATATAGTCTCTTTAATGTGTCGTAATGATTACTGTCACAATGATTGGCCTTCTTCATGTGACTCTTGTTTTTGAAAAATCCTTCTTTTTCTTATCAATTTCTCTCAACCTCTCCCATCTGTACCTTTCTCTGGAAAAATCCTTTAAGATCCAGCCCAACAGACTTCTTTGTGAAACTTTCCTCTACCTTCCCAGGGAGAATTAATGGTTTTTACTGTTTTCCCATATACTTGGTACATAATCTGAACACAGAACTTCATGCTTTCTGTAATAGTTAGTGGTTTATGTGTCTGGCTCCTGCACTGGGACTGTGAACTCTTTGTAGGCAAGCACTGGATCCCATTTGCTGCATCCATCCTCACACACAGTGGCCACTCAAAGAATGTTTGTTAAATTGAAGATGTACCCAATAAATTAGCCAAGTCTCTTAACTTCCTTTCTGACCTTTCCTTCCCATCTCCTGTCTTCCTTGTCATCTTAGTCTTTAACCGGGCAGTTTTCCTTAAGCCGAAATGTCCTGTTTATCCTCGTACCTTATCACAGTTCCAGTCATGCCTTGTGCCTTATTTCTTTCACATCATCCTGTATCCATCTTTCCTTTTCTGTGTGCTATCTAAAAATTCTCTCTAATAGCTTGTTGTATTTTAATTTCAAGTCCCCCAGTTTTACTGGAAATTCCTAGCTGGCAAGAAATTTTTATTTAAAAAAAATCCAGACCACATTACCCAGTAGTTCTTTACTCTTTTCTATTCTGAGGGTCTGAGGCTGAATTTACTCATCCCAGGGTCCTTTTGGCTTCATTGCTGAATGAGTGACCAGTCTGAGTCCCATGGAAAGGTTCACTCTGTATTTGTTGAATGGGCAACAACTTCAAATAAGTACAAATACTATAGTATGAGGCATATAAAATGGTAAGTTGAATGCAGCAACACTGTACTTCTTTTCTGCAAACACCTTCAACATTATTCAAGGGAAGCAATAAAGGTAAAGGATAGTCGTTTGTTGTATCACTTTTTATTTTGGAAACTTTTCAGCTGTTAAGTAATATGTTAATATTTCTAGCCAACATTAATGCTCAGTTCCAGAACTGGTTATAGTACTCTAATTAAGGAATGCAGACCTGGGACTTCATACCTGATTCAGACACTTCAATCCCTACTTCAGTGTGTCTCTCTCTTACTCAAGTCTAAAACCAGTGAATCACTGTAAAAGTTGGGATTGGGGACCGTCTGGTACCATTGTTAATATTTTGGGCTGTGATGAAATGGCACGGATAGTTTCATCTGAAAATTTATTCAGATTTATGAGCCAGTATTCATCACAACAATCTGAAAACCTCTTTAAGAGGGTAGAAATTGTATGACAAAGTGAGTCACAGTCTTTGTGATGTGATGTCTGCAAGGGTGGGTGGGAGAAATTACTGAATAACAGTCTCATTCTACTCCTTTCTAAGCTGAATCATTTTGTAAATAGAAAACAATTCATAGGTTTTTAGGTGGCCATTACATAAATAGGAAATAGAAGAGATTAAAACGGTCAAATAATGCTTCCATTTTAAAAATTACTTTTGAAACATATCAATTTGATAAACACTTTGTTTTTGAATTAGAAATGCAAATAATCTTTCTACTGCCTGCTATATATCTTTTAATCCAATACTTGCTGCATGTCTTCTTTATGTATTCTTACTTTTTCTATTAATTATGTTACTTTTCTTGCCTAGATTTTTTTTTTTTTTTTTTTATCCTACCAAGTGTCATTTGACCTTTCTTCTTATAACTATTTCTAGTGTTGGCTCATTTGGAGATGGGGTGTGTGTGTTTGTGTGTTGGGCAGAGGTGTCATTTACTCACTGGCTGGATGACTACTTGAATTGGATGGGGACTCAAGAGAAAAAGGTCCCTTTGATTTTGGAAATTCTGATTCTGGGATGGTATCATCTTGCGTTTTGCATTGTGGGTCCTTTTCTGTTACTTTTCATCTAAGCTTTTCTCCGAGTCATATTTTACCTTTAAATGTAAGGCTTATTAACCTTATTTCCTTATCGTCTTTGGGGTAAGGCATTTATTTAAAAAAAGCTAAGTGAAAAGAGAAATATTCTATTTTGAATGTGTTTCTAAGTGTTAGTTCTCCTTACGTATTTATATATATCTACATTACTCCAGACTCAGTAATGGGAATATAATTCAAGTGAGATTGGGAATATGATTGTGTTAACTGTTTTAGTCGAGTGTACCAATGTATAAAGAAGACATAGACAGGTGTTGGATTGAAAAATAATGAATTACAGAGACACCCTCAGCTGTTAAAGGGTGAGAAAAGTGAGGCGTAGATTATTTTTTGAAGGGTGATGTGAGAGCCCTGAAGTATTCATGGGATCTGTCCAGCTCTGTCCAGACAACTAGGGAGACTGCCATGGTGACTAGGCAGAGTCCCTCTGCTCTGTGGTAGAGGAAGGGTCAGGTGTTTGGCCTTTACCACTGTACTATATTCCTAGGACCTTGATATTTACCGAGTACTTACTGAATGAATGAGTAAGTGAAATTTTTGAGAACATGCTCTATGCCAACTTTACAAATAATATCTGTTTAATCTTAAATACAAACTTATGAAGCAGGTATCACTATCTTCCTTTTACAAATAAGAAAATAGTTTTTTTCCTATTGGCTTTTCAAAACATGGTCTCTTTGTTCATAACAACTGGTGATTGTGCATTTGTAGACTTCTTAGTGTTTAGAATACAAGTTCATGGCCAGAATTCCGCATGGACAAAATAGCAGAAATTTGAACAGAAGTAATGATTTAAGCAAATAATTTAAACTCTTTTAGAGGCTTTGCCATGTCCAGCAAAGTTGAAGTCTATGCCATCTATTCCTCTGCCCCTTTGTCTATTCCACTCTGCTTTGTTTAGGAAAGACTTCTGTCATGATTTAATATGAGACAATTCTTTAGTATTTAAGGGCTTCTTAAGATTTTTGAGTGGCATATACAAAAATAGAGTAGGATGTAATTAAAAATGAATACTATATAGCCATGCACTGCATCATGATGTTTCAGTTAATTGCAGACCTCATGTATGATGGTGGTCCCATATGATTATAATACTGTATTTTACCTGTACCTTTTCTTTTTTTGTTTTGTTTTGTTTTTGTTTTTGTTTTTTTTTTTTTGAGACAGAGTCTCGCTCTATCACCCAGGCTGGAGTGCAGTGGCTGGATCTCAGCTCACTGCAAGCTCCGCCTCCCGGGTTTATGCCATTCTCCTGCCTTAGCCTCCTGAGTAGCTGGGACTACAGGCACCTGCCACCTCGCCTGGCTAGTTTTTTGTATTTTTTTTTCTTAGTAGAGATGGGGTTTCACCATGTTAGCCAGGAGGGTCTCGATCTCCTGACCTTGTGATCCGCCCATCTCGGCCTTGCAAAGTGCTGGGATTACAGGCTTGAGCCACCGCGCCTGGCCAACTGTACCTTTTCTATGTTTATGTAACAAATACTTAGCACCATGTTACAGTTGTGTACAGTATTCAGTACAGTAATGTGCTGTGCAGGTTTGCAGTCTGGGAGCAATAAGCTATACCATCATCTAGGATTGTGTAAGTACGCTCTATGATGTTCACACAATGATGAAATTACCTAAGAATGCATTTCTCAGAATGTATCCCCATAGTTAAGTGATACATGATCATGTAACACAGTGGTATTTGTGTACTTAAGCATATCTAAACATTGAAAAGGTACAGTAAAAATATGACATTATAGTCTTATGGGACCACTGTCATAAAGATAACTAAAAGGATGTTTTCAAAGTATAGTTAGGCTCTTTCAAAAAAAATCAAAGGTATTCTTTCAGTATTTAAGGACATGTGGTGTAAGATTTTAAAACAACAACAACAACAAAAGCAGGTTGGCTTGGGTCTATCTTATTTAATTTTCTTCATTGAGTGAGATTGTCCATTAATCAATAATTTTCTGAGTGTCTACTATGTGAGGGAATAAACACCAAGATAGATAGATATCAAGAAAGCACGTTGCAAGACACATCCAGAAAAGTGTCTAAAAATTAAACTCCTCTTTCCTTTTTTGACTGTCCTGTATTTTCAAATGGTATCATCATCATCTTCCTTGCCAACCAGGCCCAGGTCTTGCAGTGAATTTCTACTATGTCATTTTCCCCACTCCTCACTTCTCTTCTCAGGCCCTGTCCGTTTCAGTTCTGCAGTATATTCATACTTGTGTCAGTCTCTGCAATCTTGCTGCAGCTCATCTAGTTCTAACCCTGACTACTGCAACTGCTGTCTAACTGATCTCATCTGTATTAGTTTGCTAAGGCTGCTATAACAAACATACCACAGTCTGGGTGGCTCGAGCAATAGAAATTTATCTCCTTATAGTTCTGGAGGCTGGAAGTCCAAGATCAGGTGTTGGCAGGTTTAGTTTCTTCTGAGGCCCCTTTCCTTGGCTTGTCTATGGCCACTCTGTAGCTGCCTCTTCACAAGATCTTTCAGCTGTGCTTGTGTCTCTGTTGTCTCTTTGTATGTCCAGGTTTCCTCTTATTTTAAAGACCTCAGTCAGATTGGATGGGGGCTCACCCTAAAGGCTTCATTTTAACGTAATCACATCTTTAGAGGCCCCATCTGCAAACAGGACCACATGCAGAGATACTGAGATTAGAGCTTCAGCATGAGTTTGGGGAACACAATTCAGCCCATAGTAGCCCATAATAAAGGATGTTATTCTTTGCCAGAGTGACTTAATTACTCTGTCTAGTTGTTCAGCAGTTGGATATGGTTTTTTCCTGAAGAGGAACCCTGATCATGTTACTCCTCAGAAAAACATTTTAGGCGCTCCTGGGCCCTTGCTTCCAAAATGCAAAAGAAAAAAAAGGAATAATAGTCATGCTGGAAAAGGTCATAGCCACGCACAGCCTATTTGTGGCAGGACTGTGCCTGGTGCATGACCAAGGACAAGGCTATTAAGAAGTTTCTCATTTGAAACATAGTAGAGGCTGTAGCTATCAGGTACATTTCCAAAGCGAGTATCTTCGACACCTCTGTGCTTCTCAAGTTGTATGTAAAGCTACATTACTGTGTGAGTTGTGCCACTCACATCAAGGTAGTCAGGAATAGAGCTTGTGAAGCCTGCACAAACCAAATACCCTGATCCCGATTTAGAACTGTGGGTGCTGCTGTGTGACTTCCACTAAAGCCCGGGTAAGGAGCTGAGTCCTTAAGGTCTGAAGAAAAAATAAGGTCTGGAAAAAAATAAAATGAAAATTGTATTTAAAAAAAGAGAAAAACATCATGGACTTGAAGGAGTTCAATCCCCTGGTACGCACATTGCCCTCAGAGCTTACAGATGTCACAAGTCTGTAAAAATCAGAAAACATAGGAAAGTTACCAGCAGATGTGTGGTTGTCATGGATATAAAAAGGTGGGATACAGGTGTTTTCTGGAAACTCTAGGTAAGTAGTAAGCTTGATGCAGATCTCTGAAAAAAACACCAAGAGGCTTGAGAATACTGAAAAAGAAGATAACAGAGTAAGTAGTAACTAGGGGGCTACAATGGGAAAGTAGTAATATATACATAGCCCTTGTGTGTTGATTTCCTTAACTCAGTAGAATATTCGACTGAGTTTCTCATAGCAGGTCCGTAAAACGTGTGTATTTTCTTCAAGAGAGTCTAGAGTTTTTCATATTTAGTATTCTTAGGCCAGGGTCTAACAGCCTGTTTTATAAATACGCTTTATTGGCACATAGCCACCCTCATTTGTTTAAACATCATCTGTGGCCACTTTCACACTACAATGGGAGATACCCCTCAAGATGTAAAATATTTACTCTCTGGCCTTTTACCCCAGAAAATGTGCTGACCCCTGGCTTAGGCCTTATTTTTCATGAGGAGTGGAGACTCCTTAGTCATGGCATTTCTACTATTCCACACTATTACATTTAATACTGATTTCCTGACACTTGATGTCAGAAACTATAATATTGTCTGTGGCTTTTCGGATATTCCTCCAACCTTTGGACAGGAATTGTTATTTCCAGGCTGATCTCTTATTTTAAAATGTATTTATTAATGATTTAATATCACTTTTAATAAACTGGAATTATATTTTTCCTCTAAAAGAAAAAAAAGTGATACAGATGTATTATCATAATCTAAAACTATTTTAATAGATAGCTGATCCTGTTTTGCAATTACTAGTAAAAAAGTACTACATGCTTTAGATAATTATTCTAAACCAAAGTTATGGTTTTTGCTAGACCCTCCACCCAACTTTTTAACAGCAAAGTAACTAATTCCCGTGTAGCAGAAAAATTCACGTAGTTATTTCCAGATATATTTTGCAATTCAACTAATTTTTCTTGGAAGAGACTGCAGGAAGTTACATTATTCAAAGTTAGATATTCTCTGTTTTAATGAAATTTAAAAAAATTAACAGTTTGGATATTTGGTTACACCTACTTTGAATATTTTCCTCACTTAAATTATTTTTGACTATGCTTAATGATGTAGAACTGTAGAGCTTTTATGTTAAAGAATTCTGGAGAATATTGGCTCTGTCCATGGGTATCACTCCAGAAGTGGGTGAATGTTCCTGTTGGATTCCTCTCTTTTTCTAGAAGGAGCCTAATGCCCATGATGGCTGGCAGTTAATGCACACAGTTCTGCTTGCTAGGTAGGACAGACAGCAGAACCTTTTTAAAGACCTGCTGGGGGAAATACTATTTATGGAAGCCTGCCTCAACGATGCATGGAGTGCATCTTTCGTCCAGATTGAGAGTTTTAACCTGGGGGTTCATGGATTTGCTTTAGGTTTCCTGTAAAAATAGATGCAAAATGCTAGGTATCAGGTTGTTTTTCTGAGGAGAGGGTGCATAGCATTTTGTCAGATTCTCAAAAGGTTATCTGTGGTCCAAAATGTTAGGGACAGTATCACTAGAAACACTAAAATATGTCTTTTAATTAATCTGATATCAGGGAGAGAACCAATTTGAACCACATGACAGTGAAAATGCATTTACTGAACTGTGTGTTGGGGTGAACCTTTAGTTTATGGTGAGTGATTTTGTGAGAAACATCTCTGTGAACCTCATCTCTGTGTTAATTACAAGAAATGTTGAAGGCTGCCGTTGATCTCATTACATAGTGTCCACTCTGAGGTTCCTTAGGAGAAATTTCTCTTTGGTAACTATGTTGGGTCTAGTTATGCTTTTCCTTAGTAGCCAGCTTATTTTTATCTTATGGTCTCCGCGAAATTTCTAATTTCTCTGGCTACTAGAAAGCTAAATATATGGCCTGCTTCTAGCAAGTATGACAGTCTTACTCCTGGCTTCACCAGTTTTAAACCCTTCATTTGTATTTGGCTTATTTAGAAGCCATTTTTAAAGTTTTTTGTTTTGGTATGTTGTCAATATCTTTGTAACTCACCTTAAATATTACTTGGGATCAAACACATTATACCTCAATAAAAATAATATATTGATTAATTTGTTACTTTTAACCACAAAGCACCACTATATTATGCAGAGCATTGGGTGCTGGAGATTAAAAAGTCAAGGCCCCTGTCCCTTAAAATGTGTTTTGTTTGGCATGACAAGAAAGAGATATAAATCAATAAGGGCAATAAAATGTTTTGCCTGCTTTACTTGTGGTGTTTCCCATGGGACAGTGAGATCATAGCAAGGATAGCAGTAAATTCTAATGGGGAAGTCATAAAAGGCTTCAAACAGGAGTGACCACTGAACAGAATGTTTGGAATCAAGTAGGTGTTTGCCAGGCAGACAGGGCGGGGAAGGGCAGGAAGGCCAAGGAGGCAGGGCCAGGTTTGGCATGTTTTGGGAACCAAAAGAAGTTTGGAATGGCAAGAAGTACGGCCTGCTAGCTAGGCAGGGACTGGATTTTGATGGGCCTTGCAAGCCATACTGAACAATTGGTCTTTATCCAGGAAGCGGTGGGGAGTCAATGGAGGGTTTTAATCAGAGAATAAGAGGATTAAATTTGGGCTTTGATGAGATCACTCTGGCGGGTGTGTGTAATAGATTGGAGGGTGTGAAGGTGGCAGCAGGGAGTACAGTTAGGAAATGATTTCAGTTATCCAATTGAGAAATGTAAATCTCCCTAAGACCATTTCCCTGAACATGGTAAGTGATGTATGGGCATTATCTTCAAAGAAGATATTGTGGGTTTGGTTCCAGACCACCACAATAAAGTGAATATCACAATAAAGCAAGTCACATAAACTTTTTGGTTTCCTAATACATATGAAAGCTATGTTTATACTGTGCTGTAATCAGTTAAGTGTACAGTAGCATTATATATATTAAAAAAACCAATGTACAAACTTAGTGAAAAAATACTGTATTTTTAAAAAATGCTAACGATCATCTGAGCCTTTAGTGAGTCGTAATGGTTTTGCTAGTGTAGGATCTTGCCTCAGTGTGGGTGGCTGCTGACTGATGAGAGTGGTGGTTGTTGAAGGTTGGGGTTGTTGCGGCAATTTCTTAAAATAAGACAACAGTGAAATTTGTGGCATCAGTTGACTTATCCTATCATGAACGATTTCTCTGTAGCATGAGATGCTATTTGATAGCATTTTACCTACAGTAGAACTTTTTCAAAATTAGAGTCAAACTCTTCAAATCCTCCTGCTGCTTTATTAACTAAGTTTATGTAATATTCTAAATCCTTTGTGGCCATTTCAGTAGTATGCATGGCATCTCCACCACCAGTAGATTCCATCTCAAGAAATCACTTTCTTTGTTCTTCCCTAAGAAGCAACTCCTCATCTGTTTAAATTCTATCATCAGATTGTAGCAAGTTAGTTACATCTACAGGCTTCACTTCTAATTCTAGTTCTCTTCCCATTTTCATCCTATCTGCAGTTACTTCTTCCACTGAAGTCTTGAACTCCCTCAAAGTCATCATGAGGATTGGAATCAACTTCTTCCAAACTCTTAGTAGTATTAATATTTTGACTTCCTCCCATGAATCACAAATATTCTTGATGGCATCTAGAACTGTCAGTTACTCCAGAAGGTTTTCTTTTTTTTCTCTCTCTCTCTTTTTTTACTTTTTTTTGACAGGGACTTACTCTGTCATCCAGGCTGGAGTACGGTGGTACAGTCATGGCTCCCTGCAGCCTTGATCTCCTGAGCTCAAGTGTTCCTCCCACCTCAGCCTCCTGAATAGCTGAGACTACAGGTATGCACCACCACACCCAACTATTTTAAAAATTTTGTATAGAGACACGGTCTCACTATGTTACCCAGTCTGGCCTTGAACTCCTGGGCTCAAGCCATCTTTCTACCTTGGCATCCCAATATTTTGGAATTACGGGCATAAGTTACCATGCCCAGCCTCCAGAAGGTTTCCAGTTTACTTTACCCAGATCCATTGGAGGAATTACTAACTATGGCATCTATATCCTTACAAAATGTATTTCTTAAATATTAAGACTTGGGAGTAGAAATTCCTTCTTGAGCCATGGGCTGCAGAATGGATGTTGTGTTAGCAGGCATGAACATGTTAATCTTGTACACCTCCATCAGAGCTCTTGAGTGACTAGGTATGTTGCTAATGAACAATATTCTTTTGAAAGGGATCTTTATTTTGATCAGTAGTCTCAAAAGTGGGTTTAAAATATTCAGTAAACCATGATGTAAACAGATGTGCTGTCATCCAGGCTTTGTTATTCCATTGATAGAGCACAGGCAGAGTAGATTTAGCATAATTCTTAAGGCCCTAGATTTTCAGAATGGTAAATGAGCATTGGCTTCCATTTAAAGTTACCAGCTGCTTTAGCCTCTAATGATAGAGTCAGCCTGTCCTTTGAAGCTTTGAAGACACACATTGACTTCTCTTCACTAGCTATGAAAATCCTAGGTGGCATCTTCTTCCAAGAAAAGACTGTTTTGTCCACACTGAAAATCTGTTGTTAGTGTAGCTACCTTAATCAGTGATCTTAGCTAGATCTTCCAGATAACTTGCTGTAGCTTCTACATCAGCAGTTGCTGCTTTACTTTGCATGTTTATGTTATAGGGATGACTTGTTTTGTTAAACATCATGAACCAAGCTCTACTAGCCTCCAACTTTTCTTCTGCAGCTTCCTTACCTCTCTCAGCCTTCATAGAACTGAAGAGAGTTAGGGCCTTGTTCTGTATTAGGCTTTGGCATAAGGGAATGTTGTGGCTGTTTTGATCTTCTATTCAGACCACTCAAACTTTCTCCATATCAGCAATAAGGCTGTTTTGTTTTCTTATCATTCTTGTATTCACTGGAGTAGAACTTTTCATTTTCTTCAAGAATTCTTCTTTTGCTTTCCCAACTTGGCTGTTTGTGGCAAGAGGCCTAGCTTTTGACCTATCTTGGCTTTCAACATGCCTTCTCCATTAGGCTTAATCATTTCTAGATTTTGATTTAAAGTGAAAGACAATGAGACTTTTCCTTTCACTTGAACGCTGAGAGGCCATTGTAGGTTTACTAATTGGCCTAACTTTAATATTGTTGTATCTTAGGGAACAGGGAGGCCCTAAGAGAGGGAGAGAGACAGGGAACACTGGTCAGTGGAGCAGTCAGAACAACATGTTTATTAAGCTTGCTGTCTTATATGGGTGTAGTTTGTGGTCCCTCAAAACAATTACAATGGTAACATCAAAGATTACTGATCACAGATCACCATAATACATGTAATAATAATGGAAAAGTTTGAAATATTGTGACAATTACCCAAATGTGAGACTGACATGAAATGAACACATACTATGTGAAAAAGGGCGCTGATAGACTTGCTTGATGCAGGGTTTCCACAAAACTTTAATTTTTAAAAATCATAATATCTGTGAAGAGCAATAATGCAAATCACAACAAAACAAGTTATGCCTGTATATGCACTGGAATGGAAGGGTCTCCATTTTGTTAAGTGAAACAAGGAAATTAGTGAATAATGCTGAAAATATTGCTCCATTTATGAAAATGCACACACACCAACACAAGATATATACTTGTGTAGTAAATAGGAAGACTGAGATCTGAAAAAGCTGCATACCTAACTGCTAACAAGTGCTTGTAGCTTTAGAGAGAGGAGTGGAATTAGAAGAGACAAGATCAAGGGGAATGGTCACCTCTTTACCTATGTATTTGTGAATTTTTTAAAATAATGTATCCATGTATTATTTATGCAAGATTTTCTGAGAAGAATGAATGGGAAGTGAGGAAGTGGATGCAGATGTTGAATCCCTTCCTCTGAGGTGCATGAATGTGAAAGGAAGGAGAGAGAGAGGATAGCAGCCAGAAGTTCCTGTTTCGGGAGACACTTGCTGACTGGGGTCTTCTGCCGTCATTCACACAATGGATGCACGAGTGGGCTGTGGAGCACTCCTGGGAGGCGGGCATGGTCAGGCCTGTGCCCGCCTGTTACAAGGAGCGCAATCCTCACTCATTCATCTGCCCCCTGGCTTATTTCTTTTCAAGTCCCACACAGAGAAGCAAGGCCTTGATCCTTATATGTACAACTGCTTTACTTTCCTTTGGGAAATAATGCTTAATTATTATTTGAAAGCAGTACATTATCTCGAATTCCCCGTCCATTCTAAGGCAAAGCACACACAAAAAATCTAAAATCAAATATATTCTCCATAATGTATTTACTTTTCTAAGGTGAGAGAATTATAACCATGCTCTTTGGGAATGTCCTGTTATACTCATGGACCAATGACTTGGGAGAGACAGGAAAGGCCTGGATCAGAACACAGAGGACTAGATTAAGCTTAATGGAGGCGAGGAGTCTGTGGGGTGGGAGGAGAGTGCTGCAGGTGTGTCTTGGACTGACCCTGTGGACTGAGTTTGGTCTAGGAGCAGCAGTATTCACTGGAAGTGAACCTGACTTTGGAGTCTCATGAGGCTGACCTTGCCATGTGGAATAGGCTGCCCGGGGCTGAGACTGATGATCTGATGACCTAGCAACTCGATTTTTAGGAAGCCTGTTTCAGTCTGGGTTCTCCAGGGAAACCAAATGAATAGGAGATCGTTCTATCTATCTATCTATCTATCTATCTATCTATCTATCTATCTATCTA
>NC_045436.1:66568401-66575475 GCF_002776525.5 Piliocolobus tephrosceles | reverse complement strand
CTATCTATCTATCTATCTATCTATCTATCTATCTATCTATCTATCTACCTACCTACCTATCTACCTACCTACCTAGAGGGATTTATTTTAAGGAATTGGCTCATGTGATTCCATGAGGCTGGCAAGTCCAAGTCCAGGCCAGCAGTCTGGAGACCCAGGGCAAAGCTATGTGGTTCAAGACCAAAGGCCGTCTGCTGGCTAAATTCCTTCTTGCTGGAGGAAAGCAGTCTTTTGTTCTATTCAGGCCTTCAACTGATTTGATGTGGGCCACCCATAATGTGGAGGGCAATCTACTTTACTCAAGGTCCACTGATTCAAATGTAAATTTCATTTTAAAACACCCTTACAGAATCATCCAGAATAACGTTTGACCATATAGCTAGGCACTATAGCCCAGCCAAGCTGACACATAAAATTAACCATCACAAGGCATTTGTTTACATAAACCCTGGACTAGCCTGAGTGTCCAAAGAGGGTGGTGAATAAGCCCTGGCTTGGATGAGACCAACTTATTCAATATGATGCCCCCGTGTCCTTACACGGGTCAGAGACTTCCTATCAGAGGTACTAGACTGGCCTCCTGTTGACACTGAGAGTTTCAATTCCTCAGCTCAACACTGAGACCCTAAGGAGTCTCCTTATTCCATGGCTGGTGCCTTCCAGGGGCACATGGAGTCCAGGTTCTTTCTTCTGGTTTCTCTTGTCCTTCCCCCAAGGTGTGTGGGTTAGTTTTTCTTCTTCAGGATTTCTGAAAATAGGCATGATAATCCTATTCCAGAAGAAAGGACATGATTATATTAAACAAAAAGGGAGCATTCCCAACTAGATCACAGTGACCGTGACACGTGGAGATGTTGTGGGCTGCTGTTGCCTGTATTCTGGAGACCTGTGGTCACAGCAGTAAACAATTGCTGCTGGGCCTGGTGTCTGTCAGCTGCCATCTGCTCCAAAGCACCCCCTACTCTTCCCTTGTCCCTTGAGTTGACCTGGGCCTCAGAGCCTGTTTCTGAGGATGTGGGCAGCAGAGGGGAGTTGAAGTTGCAGGCTGATTGGGTAGCACTGGTGCTAGTTTCTTTTAAAGTCATGTTCTGATCTGTGATTGCAAATGTTGCTGCTTCTGTCATAGCGTTATTCTCATTTCATGTGGAGGAAAATTGCCATTGATTAGAAGCAGGAGTATCATCCTCAGTAGAGGCACTTGTGCTTTAGGTTCTTTGAGCCTCATGAGAGGTCCAAGATGACACTGAAGTAAAGGAAGGTGGATACCAGATGACTTGGCTACTTTTCAGAATACATCACTGGCATTGCCAGCAGAGAGCTGGGATTCGTGAGAGTGGGATTAGGTGCTGGGCCAGGAGCAGGGGAGTGTTCTTTGTACTACGGATCTCCCTTACTTGCTCCCTGGACAACTGGCTCTTCTGTACTGGGTCTCTTGGTCTATCCTTGTGTCCTTAGGAGCAAGGTGCTTCTCCACTTTGAAGCTAAAATAGTGTGTCAGAATCCTACCAAATACATGGACATTTTAACATGCCAGTTTTATGGCAAAATGGCACACAATTTCGTAGCAAAACAATAAAATCTCTTTGGTGGCTTAGTTGCTATAGAAAAAGACAAATGTTCCCAACCAAAATGCCCATCAATGATAGACTGGATAAAGCAAATGTGGCACATATACAGCATGGAATACTGTGCAGCCACAAAAAGGATGAGTTCACGTCCTTTGCAGGGACATGGATAAAGCGGAAGCCGTCATTCTCCGCAAACTAACACAAGAACAGAAAACCAAACACCGCATGTTCTCATTCATAAGTGGGAGCTGAACAATGAGAACACACGGACACAGGGAAGGGGACATTACACACCAGGGCCTGTCAGGGGTTGAGGGGCTAGGGGAGGGATAGCATTAGGAGAAATACCTAATGTAGATGACGGGTTGATGGGTGCAACAAACCACCATGCCATGTTTATACCTATGTAACAAACCTGCACATTCTGCACATGTATCCCAGAACTTAAAGTATAATAAAACATTTTTTTAAAAAAGACAAATGTTCTACTAAATGGTGAGCTTAGCTTGGCTAGCACAGTGTGGGTAGATAGATTTTAAGGTATAGGAACATTGAGGGGCTTCATGTCTGTGATATTCAGTAATTTCTTTGAAGTATGAGGGAATGCTGTCTCTGAGAGAGGTGTGACTGCTGGCTGGGTGACCTTAGAGCATGGTGTAGAGAATAGGAAAGGAAATTAACCAGGGATATTCCCAGGTGGCTAAACACTTGCTGAGGGCCCACTTGAGGCTGGGGACCTCATATTGCTAATAACACCAGTTTGGATGAATGTATCATTTCCAAAACATTGTGTATGTTGAACATTGTGTATGCTCAACAATGTATGTTCAAGAATGGAGAAGCTGGCTGGGCACGGTGGCTTAATTGCTATAAAAGCATTTTATGCTATAAAAGCACTTTAGGAGGCCCAGGTGGGTGGATTGCTTGAGCTCAGGAGTTTGAGACTAGCCTGGGCAACATGGCAAAACCTCATCTCTACTAAAAATACAAAAATTAGCTGGGTGTGGTGGCACATGCCTGTAATCCCAGCTACTTGCGAGACTGAGGCACAAAAATTGCTTGAACCTGGGAGGCGGAGGTTGCAGTGAGCGAAGATTGCACCATGGCACTCCAGCCTGGGCAACAAAGTGAGACTGTCTCAAAAAAAAAAAAAAAAAAAAAAAAAGAAAGAAAAAGAAAAAAAATAGATACAGTAACAGTTGTGAGTTGCGCAAAATGTTATATATTTGTTTCTGGTCGTGAAACAATGTCCTTGGGAGGGCCAGACTCCCTTCTCTGCCTGAGATAAGGTTTCAATTCAGAACATCTTAAACAGAATGACTTTCTGTGCCTTAAACTTTTCCTTATTCTTCCAAAAATAACATTGAGCAATGGTGGATGACTTTATAGATGTCTGATTGTTTTCTTCTCTTACCATAGCCTCATATATGAGGCCCAGGTCAACTCAAGGGACAAGGGAAGAGTAGGGGGTGCTTTGGAGCAGATGGCAGCTGATAGACACCAGGCCCAGCAGCAATTGTTTACTGCTATGACCACAGGTCTCCAGAATACAGGCAACAGCAGCCCACATCTCTACATGTCACGATCACTGTGATCTAGTTGGGAATGCTCCCTTTTTGTTTAATATAATCATGTCCTTTCTTCTGGAATAGGATTATCATGCCTATTTTCAGAAATCTTGAAGAAGATATGAGGATATCATTTTATCAACTTTCCCTTATTTTCTTTTCAGTTTTTCATATTTCCAAGTTGAAACCCCCTAAACACAACATTTTTTTCCACTGCTCATTTTTTACCGGAATTCAGACTTCATGAAACCCTGGCATTTCATCCTTTGCTTTCCATCCTCATGGTCATCGTCAAAGTCCACATCTTTATTATCTTACATGTGAACAGCTGCAATAACCTTTCCAGTTATGAATTCTTTAAACACCACTTTTAGCCTGATGCATTTCTTTTCAAGAATCTACAGTATGTTTGTAGTCCAGATTGCATTAAACCTAACCTTTGTGTTATAGGGCCCTTTTCTGAGGCCCTCATTTATCTTGCTCTACTCCATTTATATAACTATTTTCTGGCTGAGCACAGTGACTCATGCATGTAATCCCAGTACTTTGGGAGGCAGAAGCGGGTGGATTGCTTCAAGCTCAGGTGTTGGAGACCAGTCTGGACAACATGGCAAAATGCCATCTCTACCAAAAATACAAAAATTAGCCAGGTGTGGTGGTGCGTGCCTGTGGTCCCAGCGACTTGGGAGGCTGAGGCAGGAGGATTGCTGGAGCCAGGGAAGTAGAAGCTGCAGTGAGCTGTGATCATGCTACTGCTCTCCAGCCTGCATGACAGAGTGAGATCCTATCTCAAAAATAAAATAAAGTGAAATAAAAATAAAAACTATTTTTTACTATTGTATGCCATACACCCTCCAGAATCAGAGTGTGATGAGGGAAGTTATTTAATAAGAGAGTTTTAAGTTCATGTATATTATAAATATCTCAGCACACAGAGGGGAACAGAGGAGACAATGTTGAGGTAGAGTAAAAACCCTGAAGACAAGATGTAAGGAGGAAGGGATTTTGTTGTTGCTATTTGTGCTTTTGAGAATTAGGAAGGAGGGAAAAGGGGAATCAGGAAATGTTTCAGGGAGTTCGAAATTAGATCCCCTTCAGGTAATTCCTCAATATTTAAACATCTTGAACTGTCTTTTGTTCACCACACTACTCCTGCCGCACTTGGGTTACACATCCATACCCACATGGTCTGTTTTTGTAGTTGTTATTGGAATTGTGCCAGGGTGTATATACTAATGCTGTGCTTGGTACACAATGAGTGCTTCATAAATGCTTGTTGGATGAACAAGATAAACAAAACTTACCTAATTCCATATCTTTTATAAACTAAAATGGACAATATTGATAGGAGTTAAATGAAAGAATGAACGTTCTTATATATTAAATGGAGAGAGATGCAGAATGCAGTTTTGTTGATTATCTTCACTGTTAAAAATAGACTTTTGTAAAGCGTCAGTACATGTGCTGTATTTGCTGCGTCTAGAGAGGAGCTGGGATGGATGAAGGCTTAGCTGGTTATACTGCACAATGAGAGTACCTGTTTCTTCTGTAGATAGAGCATAGAAGATGTACTAGGAACATGGGGAAAAGCCATTGTATATTTTCTTTTCTAGATCTACAAGCCTTTTGGATGTGAGAAGATTTTTAAAAAGGACACTAAAAAAAGTTTCTTTTTCACATAAGGATACAATATTTTAAAGTAGTAAATATAGAAGGACATTTGCCTACAGAATTCTAATGAGCATATTATTCACTGATATTCTTTTGATGGCTGTGCATTTCCTTTCCAAAAACACAGTATTTGTGTGAAACCGGTAGTAGTATTCAACCTTGGCAATCAAGATTGTGGAAGGAAATGGTAAACATTTTTGAAGAGTGTCCCGCACCTCACAGGCTTTTAACAACAATTTCAAACAGCATATTTTATTTATTTATTTTTGAGACGGAGTCTCGCTCTGTCGCCCAGGCTGGAGTGCAGTGGTCGGATCTCAGCTCACTGCAAGCTCTGCCTCCCGGGTTTATGCCATTCTCCTGCCTCAGCCTCCCGAGTAGCTGGGACTACAGGCGCCCGCCACCTTGCCAGGCTAGTTTTTTGTATTTTTTAGTAGAGACGGGGTTTCACCGTGTTAGCCAGGATGGTCTCGACCTCCTGACCTCGTGATCTGCCCGTCTTGGCCTCCCAAAGTGCTGGGATTACAGGCTTGAGCCACCGCGCCCGGCCTAAACAGCATATTTTAAAGAACTCAGCTCTGGAGTCTGCCTAATTATTAACTTCTACTCAGAGGCAGCTGCATTCTTGAGGGGGGAGCCATGATCTTCTTTTACTGTGATCCTGTTTTATTCCTTTAAATACTCATCATAGCCGAAGAAGAGGCCCTGTTTCCTTACTGGAGACTTTCAGGCAAAGGAGCTGTTTCCAACTTCCTACTAAGTCCACCCAGCATATGTCATGCAGGGGATGCGGGGAAGAATTTTCCTTGCAAGGGCCTCCTCAGAAGTTTTGGAGATGGGCCTTGAGCTCTTGGCTGGTAGTGTGGTTTTCCAAAGTGGAGGCTGCAGTAATGCTCGTCATTGATTGAGAGACGTGCTGCCCGGGCTATTTTCATGAGAGTCAAATAAAACTCTCTTGTCTTGAGCCTGCTTTGAAAGGTGTTTTCCTAATGATTTTACAGTCAAATAGAATGACTGTGTGGGAGAGTGTATTAAATAACTGGAACACTCTGGGCAGCTTCCCTTCCCCACCCTGTGCCCCTACTTGCCTTTCCCCCAAAGCTCCTCCTTCTCTGGGCACACACATGCCGCTCTGTTTTCTGTTCTGGAGCTGCCTGAATTGTGTGATTTTTGTGGATGAATGTGAACTCTTCAATCCAGAAAGAGGTGCCAGGAACACAAACAGCCCGGCTAATTGGCATTCACCCCTAGGGGAGGTAACATGGCCAACCAAGCTTGTTGCATTATCTCCATGGGGCACTTACTTAACTTTGAGGAGAAACCTCAAGCTCTCTCAAATCATCCAAGAAGCATTTCGAAAAGGAAGAATTTGCCAAGAAAAGGCTATAGTCAGGAGGTGTTCCATCTCTTGAGTATGTTGGATTGGTTGCAGAAGTACTTGCTTGAGGCAGCTTATATTTTTGTTTAATCTCTTTCTGAGCTGCTTATGATTTCAGGGTACTGAGAGGAATTTTCAAGAATTGATTTATATTGAAGAACTAAAATTTCGAAATATCAGCAGTTCTATTAAAGCTGTTTTGTGAAAGTACTGCCAACCCTGACTGAAGGTCTGACTTTCAACAACTTGTTCCATATGAAGATATTGACTTCCTCAAAGGCCTGTCTGTTGCTGCCTCCTCAGACAACAGAGCAGATCTTCTAAACCATGGTGCTTCTACCTCCAGCTTTGGAAGGCCTCTGCTAGAAGACATTTTCTCATAAGTAGTGCAGATGGTGCCCTAGGAGCTGATGAGCTTCCTGTTTATTCAGTAAACATTGCAGGAAATACAAAGAAATGTCAGATGACCAAATGTTCTGGGATCATCAGAGAAGTTCTTAACATTCCCTTAACAATGGAAACTAGAAAAATCTGTAGATTTTCAGCTATCTGAGGCACAAAAACCTTTTGTCTTTTTTGTTTGTTTGTTTTGTTTTATTTTTTTATTTATTTTTTATTTTTATTTTTTATTTTTTATTTTTTTTTTTGAGACAGAGTCTTGCTCTGTCGCCCAGGCTGGAGTGCAGTGGCTGGATCTCAGCTCACTGCAAGCTCCGCCTCCCGGGTTTACGCCATTCTCCTGCCTCAGCCTCCGGAGTAGCTGGGACTACAGGCGCCCGCCACCTCGCCCGGCTAGTTTTTTGTATTTTTAGTAGAGACGGGGTTTCACCATGTTAGCCAGGATGGTCTCGATCTCCTGACCTTGTGATCCGCCCGTCTCGGCCTCCCA
>NC_045436.1:66435746-66568001 GCF_002776525.5 Piliocolobus tephrosceles | reverse complement strand
GTCCAAGTGATCTCATTGTTCAATTCCCACCTATGAGTGAGAACATGAGGGGTTTGGTTTTCTGTTATTGCGATAGTTTGCTGAGAATGATGATTTCCAGCTGCATCCATGTCCCTACAAAGGACATGAACTCGTCCTTTTTTATGGCTGCATAGTATTCCAGGGTGTATATGTGCCACATTTTCTTAATCCAGTCTGTCATTGATGGACATTTGGGTTGATTCCAAGTCTTTGCTATTGTGAGTAGTGCCACAATAAACATACGTGTGCATGTGTCTTTATAGCAGCATGATTTGTAATCCTTTCCTTTTTGTCTTTAAATAATCCTCTCCCCCCTTCTAATTACTAAAATTGCAACCAACAGGTAGCAAAAGTGATATTTGAGATTCATCCTTCTTTTCTTCTGTCCCTGTACCCTCACTTTCCAGTGAAATTACTTAGAGACTATGAAGAATAGGGATTGGAAGAAATTGAGAGCCCATGGTGGCAGAATAGAATACAGACCACATGTGTCTTTGAATAACGGAGAGTTCGATAAGTAGAATAAGCCATCAGAATAAATAATTTTCAAATAGTGCTTCCTCTTCAAGTTATTTTACATATTTTCTCTAATATAATTATTAGAGTAAAACCATTGAAATTTAGTGTTACTTGAAACCTCTTATCAGATTTTTACATTCTGTTATATTATGTTCAAGACGCAATATTCCTTTGGCTTTGAGAGACTGTGCTAAGATGTAAAATCCACGAGAGTAGAGACAGCATCTGGTTCCTTTCGATGCTTCATCCCATGTACCTGAATGGGACCTGGTTCAGGTACTCAGTCAACAATACATTGTAAAATGAAAAAATCTAAATACAGTGGAGGCTATTTGGTCTGTGGGCTCTTCTGCCCTTGGCTTCTCAATTTCTTCCATTTTCTGTTCTAACATGGAAATGGAAGTTACACTAAAAGTAATATTTAAAGGAATCTTATTTATATTGCTTAACTTCTTTCTCTCAAATAATTTCTAGGTCTTAAAGCACAGATTTAAAATATTAATTATTAAGCTAGAAGTAGAGTCTTTGAACTAGTTGGCTGGTATTTTCTAAATTAAATTTTAAAATTTTGAGATAATTATAGATTCATTCACATGAAGTTGTAAAATGATAATACAGGCAGATTCCTTGTACTCTTTACCCAATTTTCCCCATTGTAACATTTTGTGAAATAGCAGTACAATATCATAACCCAGATATTGACATTGACTCATTCAAGATACAGAGCATTTCCATCATCATGGTGATTCCTCAGGTTGCCCTTTTATAGGTGCACTCACTCCCTCAACCCCACCTTGGGAAACTACCCATCTCTTCTCCATTTCTATAATTTTGTGGGCAACTTATTTTTAGAAACATTTCTCCAACAGCTGACCCCTGGGAAGAAAAGACCATTTAACACATATAGGGTTGATGCGTTTTGTAGGTGGAAGCCGGGTATTTATAGATGCATGCCATCAGTGTTCCCTGGTGTTGCTGTACCAGGAGTCAGTGTGGGGTCCTGAAATCCAGATTACTGAGGCATTAGTACTGTAACTATTCTTGCCAGAAAATGCCCCAGCCAAAAGTTGATGGAATTTTCCCCCTGAATTACAATACCTCCACAAACCAGGCCAAGAAGTGTCCCTAGTGGCAGAGCATTTCTAGCCTTTCCTTGATGCTCAGATAGATACTGTCTGTAATCCCTAATAGCTGTGGAACAGATGAGGGAAGGTGTCCTCTCTACCTATCAACTTGTCACTATTTACTGATGAGTACTGGGACTGTGAACTCCCCTTTTCTCTGTGTCTCTGAAGCTTATCTTTGCTGCTGTGCGGTTCTTATTTGCCCTTGTATTGCACCTGGAGCTTCCGGAATGCCACAGGATGCTAAATAGTTGCTACGTTTTCCTTTTCTTTCCATCAATCTGACTTAATTATCTGATGGTGTCACTATAGAAGTAAAAGCCATTGGCATTCTTAAACAAGCAGCTGTGCTGTTAGAAGAATCAGGAGTCATCTGATATCTACAGCTATTTGGGCACTGTGTTACACTTGCTTGTATTGGTAGCCCAGCCAGCCCAAACATATCTCTTTTAGAACGTGAGGTAATAAAGCCAGTACATAAGATATTGGAGGAAATTGTAAGTTTGTATGGATTGAAATTGTTTGTAACAGCCTGCCTTTGGCATAAATCAGCTGTACATTTTTAAATTTTTTAAATTGCATAAGTTAAATGGTATGGCTTAGAAGTAAAATTTTGGCAAGAGATTTAGTATTTCAGACATTGTATGTTGCATTTATTTTTAATTGTTTTAATTATTTTGTTATCATCTACAATCTTAAGTTTCATAATAAAAACAATTTTCCTTTATGGCTATAAGAGTTGATGCACAGAAAGATTTAATGGACTCGTAAAGCCATGTCCTGATTGGGTAATAATGAAGGAATGGATGGATTTCTAAGCTAGCTCCCTTCCCTCCTTTCTTTCAGTTTTCTTTCTTTCATATTATGCCCAATTTTAACCTTGTTTGCTAGCTGAGGAGTTGCTAAGAATTTTAATGAATTATCTGGGTGTCTAATGTTCTTATTTATAAGCTTTAATTAGCCAGTTGAATTGTGAAGAGAATGGAATGTGTGGTTTTAGACTTCTGGGATGATATGCAAAATAAAATAGTAAAAAAAGAAAGTTTAATGAGGGGTCAGTGTGAACTTGTTAGTCATATTTGTATCTGATCCTGTAATTTATCTGATTATTACCATGGATACCCCGTATACATGTATGAAGATGTAAAGATTTTCATTTTCAGCAAATGAGTTCCTTTTTTTTTCTTTCTCTTTGTTTTTTTGGTGACGGAGTCTTGCTCTGTCATCGCCCAGGCTGGAGTGTGGTCGCCTGGTCTTGGCTCACTGCAACTTCCACCTCCCAGGTTCAAGTGATTCTCCTGCCTCAGCCTCCTGAGTAGCTGGGACTACAGGCGCACACTGCCATGCCTGGCTAATTTTTTGTATTTTAGTAGAGACGGGGTTTCATCATGTTGCCCAGAGTGGTCTTGAACTCCTGAGCTTAGGCAATCCACCTGCCTTGGCCTCCCAAAGTGCTAGGGTTATAAGTGTGAGCCACTGTGCCTGGCCAAGTTAGTTCCTTTTGTTACCTAGCCTCCTTTGTCAGTTATCTATGCATTAAAAGGTTTTCAGTGCCTGGTCTTCAGCGTTGTATTGTATGATGGCTGATGGAAGGAAAAAAAAAAAAAACAGTGGTTATACCTTAGAATTCAGTTTTCGGTTACCGGTGAATTTTAGATCCAAGGAGACTACGAAACCTGGCTCAGTTATTTTTGGACACCAAAACGTAATTCTATTGGAAAGCGAACACACTCTATCAACTAATTTTAAATAAAATAGGTTTTTTGAATCAGCCAGAAGTTAAAATGTGA
Organism: Piliocolobus tephrosceles; assembly: GCF_002776525.5. Lineage (NCBI taxonomy): Eukaryota > Metazoa > Chordata > Mammalia > Primates > Cercopithecidae > Piliocolobus > Piliocolobus tephrosceles. The sequence continues at coordinate 66,564,547 of NC_045436.1, read as the reverse complement.
GCATTGTGTTCTGAGCTGAAGATGTCAGGTTATGTAAGTACTTGTTCTCTATAGACGAATATAGTGAGCCTTGAAATATAGTATTAGACAACTACTTTCTGATTATCTTAGTACGCTAAATTGAGACAGTTTGCTTGGATTTCAAATTGCTTAAATGAGAAATAATATTAACGCTGGCCCAGCTAATGAAAAATTATGCAATTGCCACTAAGCCCCATGAGGGTAGAGACTTTGTAGGTCTTTGTCATGTTGTATTTCTAGCTCCTAGAATAGTTTCCTGACACATAAGAGGCACCAATATGAATTATTGAATGAATGAATAGAATAATAGATTGAGAAATTGTATAAGGTCTTAGTCTTTTTTGCAGTATTTCTCTGGGAAATAAAATAAAACTAAAAATTTCTTCATTCTGTAGGTAAAGAACTGGGCTCGCTATGGTAAGACATTATATAAGCATAAATAACATACTTTAAAAATATGCCTCGGTCACTTTCATACGTGCTCTCTTCTGGATATTCTCATCTTTGATAAAATATAAGGATTCCTAAAAATATATAATTTCCTGAATCTCAAAACAAAGCAGATAGGGTGGGAAGCCAACATATTTGAATGCTATATACTAAAAGTTTATATATGGGTGTGTACATATGTACACACACACACACACACACACACAAAGATCTATAGCAACTATTTTCCATCATACAGGTGAGAAGATAGGTTCAGTTACTTGGAGATGAAGGCTGATTTTGAATCCAGGTCTGACTCCAAAATTCATGCATTTGACACCATGTTATTTATTCTGAGTACTACAGTTTAACATCTGTGGTTTACTTCACAAACTTCTTGAAGGAGTTGTTTGCATTTACTATTCCCAAATTCTTCCTGTGGTTAATCTAGTGAATACTTCTCAGTCTTATATTACTTGTCATTTTTGGTACCATTTGATACTGAAGGTCTTCTTGAAGGTCCCACTTGCGATCCTGTCTGCATTTGGTTTCTAGCTCCTGGTTTCCTATGTCTGACCACTCTTGTGGGGTTTCATTAAATTTGTAAACTATTTGGGTGGGGTGGAAATGACATCTTACCTATATCGAGTCTTCCCATCTGTAAACATGCGTAGCTCCCCTTTTAAGTCTTTTAAAAATGACTTTCATTAAAGTTTTACAATTTTCTCCATAAACGTCCTAGATACCATTTGTTATCATTGTAAATGTTATCTTTTTTAAACAATAATTTCGAGTTCTAATAATTTGTTGTGGGTGTAAAGAAACCGAATTTTTTATATATTCTTGTACCAAGCAAGTTGCTGAATTATTTTCAATAGTTCATCTGTATGTTCTCCTAACTTAAAAAAAAAACTTTTTATTTTGGAATAATTGTAGATCTACAGAAGATTTACAAAGACTTTTCAGAGTTCCTGTATACCCTTCACCTAGGTTTCCCTAAGGTTAACATTTTTTTTTTTTTCTTATTTTGAGACAAGATCTTGCTGTGTCGCCCAGGCCGAAGAGCAGTGGCCCAATCATGGTTCACTGCAACCTCCACCTCCCAGGCTCCAGTGATTCTCATGCCTCAGTCTCCCAAGTAGCTGGGATTACAGGCATGTGCCACCACGCCTGGCTAATTTTTTGTACTTTTTGTAGAGACAGGGTCTCTCCATGTTGGCCAGGCTGGTCTCAAACTCCTGGCTTCAAGCAGTCCACCCACCTTGGCCTCCCAAAGTGCTAGGACTACAGGTATGAGCCACTGCACCTGGCCTTACTTCTTACATAACTGTGGCACCTTTGTCAAAACTAAGAAATTCATACTGGTTACAATGCTGGTTCTAAAGTATAGATTTATTTGGATTTCGCCACTTTTTCCACTATGTCCTTTTTCTGTTCCGAGATCCAATCCAGAATATCATGGTGCATTTAGTCCTTTGATTTTTAATGGAGAAAATGGTACTATCTGCAAATAATAACTATTAGATACCTTAGTTTCCAAGTATCGTGTGTGTGTAGGTATTAGGTGTGCGTATACGTATCTTCCTGTACTAGCTCGAACTGACCACTCCATCCAGGCTCTTCTTGCTCTACATCCTGTACTTCTCCCATAATTGTTGGTGCTTCCTTGGATTATGTCCTTTACCCTTTAATCTGTGCTGGATATGCACTTCTGAGAAGATCCCAGCCACTTTACATCTGCCAGTAAGGATTAGGTGCAGCCTGCACTCCCAAGGCAGCCACTGTTAGCTCTGATTATTACCTCTTTATGTCTAACATATTCCTTTTTTGAACTCCGGATTCGTGTAGCGGACTGTTTCCTGGACATCTCTGTCTGGATTTTCCACAGGTATTGCGATTTCACTGTGTCTGAAGGGAACATATATATCATTGTCTTCTCTTGCCAACTTTCCCCTCCTGCTGCTCCAACAACCTCCCAGTTACCCAAGACAGAAAAACCTGGGACCTATTTCTGAACTCTTCCCTTTATTCTTTCCTCCCTTCCTCTTCTCTCCTTCCTTTTTGGCCCTTTTTACCTCCCTCTTGTCCTTCTCCTCATAGCCCCTGTGAATCCTGCTTCTTCATGTCTCCCGTATTTATTACCTTCTGTCCACTCCCACAGTTGATGCTTCCTTGGATTCTGTCCTTTGTCCCCACTGTTTCATTAAAAGCTGTCATTCTTTCATGCTATTTCACACTACCAAACTCCTTAACATAGTATTCAGAGCCTCTGGTCTCTCCAACCTCATTTAGTCCCCCATACCCACTTCCACGACACACACATACATACCCATACACTCCATGCTACTTAACTGCTGGAAGTTCCTTAGATGTGCTAGGCTTTCTCTCCCTTTCTCCTTTGGAAGTTATATAAGATGCTTTCTTTTTGTTCCCATTCTTTCTTTTCCTGACTAACTCTTGCTAATTCTTTCAGTCCCCAATCATTTGTCACTGCTTCCAGGAAACCTCTGTATTCAGGCTGGGTTAGATATACTCTCTGAGTGCTCTCAAAGTAGCCTGTGTATATTTTTCTCATGGCACTTACAGTATTGAGCTTTAGTTATCTGTGTACCAGTCCTCATCCCCTCAACCATGCTGTATGTTCTTTAAGGCTAAAGACCAATATTATACTTACTTGTCTGTTTCCAAAAACCATACTCTTTCACCAGGAACAAATCTCTCTAAATATCAGCTTCCTTATTTCTAATAGGGAAAGTGTACTGGGTGATCTTTTACAGTGCTGATAAATTGGTATTGTATGATTTTAAGATTTCTCATCCTGGGGCATATACAAAAGAAGATGATGTGGATTGTGGAAGATGTTCCCAAATAGGAGTTCTAAAATATTTTAAGCAATGGTGGTAATGTTGAAATAATAATTTGACTTTTTGGTCCTACTGTTTAATGTGTTGAGTGCCAATGATCTGAGCACTTTGAACATCTGAGTGATTTACTTATGGTGATCAGAGTTTCTATTCCTTTGCTGACATATCTAAATCATTTTAGAAAGATTGTATCAATTCCCCTTTGCTGAAGATTTTCAAGTCAAAGTTGGACAGTTGTTTGTCATGGATATTGTAGATGTGATTTAAGATGTAATTGTGTAATGATAAGGCTAAGTGACCACTAAGATTTTGCTTTATGATGAGATTCTTCAATTTTGTGATTTAGAGCTTTTGCTTTTATGTGGCAACATTTTAAAAAATTGAATTTGAAGCTTGGATAACATACTCTTTATTTGTCTAAGTTCAGGTCTTACTAGATTTAATATCAACATTAGAAAGCTACCAGAGTCTATGTTTATCAAAATTGTTGACTCCCATGCATCCAAAAACTGACTCTAGGAAGTCATCTACAGCTTATTAAAATGGGCTGGGTTAAGGCAGTGTCTAAAGTACAATTTAGAAAGGTCTGTTAGCACAGCCTTTAAAAAATTATGAAAATGTAAAATACAAACACAGAAAATCACATTAAAAAACTTGTACTTTAGAGAATTATTCCTATGTGACCATTCTTATAACTGTCGCTCAGGTCAAAAAATGAAACTTTGCCAACCACCTCAGAAGCCTTCTATGCCCTGTCTCTATCACAGCCTGGCTTCTCCAATGAAAGTGTAGACTTATTTCAGTCACTTCTTTATTTTACTCAATAGTTTTTATCATAGAAATAGGTATTCTAAAATAGTCTACTTTAGTGTGGCCTTTGAAAATATATGAATTTTTAGCTGTTTTCATGTCATGTCTTCCTTCCATCCTTTTTTCTCCCTTGCAATTACTTGCTAAAGAAATTGGGTTGTTTGATCTATGGAGTTTCTCAGCCTGGGTTTTACTGATTGCTCAAGGTGTCTAGGACTTGAGTGTTTAGAACAGGCATGGCTGTTTCATGCCTCAGTCCTGGAATGACATTCTACCCAGAATATCATTCTCTCTTGTCTCTCCCATGCCAATACCTTGTTCATGTGGTTATCTTCTATCTATACTCCAAAACTTAGCTCAAAACTCACCCCTCCTAGAAATATTCCCAGCCTTTTCATTTAATAATAGATAAGTCCTATTCTGTAGTCTCCTAGCACCTGTATAGAACTCCAGTATGACACCAATCACATGGCTGCAATTCTTTCTTTTTCTTTTTTAAAAAATATATATATTTAGAGATGTATTGGAAGGAGTTGGCTTACACCATAGTGGGGGCTGGTGAGGCAAGTCCGAGATCTATAGGCAGGCTGGCAGAACTGGCAGGCTAGAATTCTCTGGCATAGGCTGAAGTGGCTGTCCACAGGCAGAATTTCTGCTGGGAAGCTTTAGCTCTGCTCAAAAGGCCTTTCAACTGATTGAAACAGGCCTTCAACATTTTCGAGAATAATCTTCTTACTCAAAGTCAATTGATTGTGGACTTTAATCACATTTACAAAGTACCTTCACAGCAACACATAGATTAGTGTTTCACTGAATTACTGGGGACTGCAGCCTAGCTAAGTTGATACATTAAACAAAATCACACTGCATCTTTTGATTTTCTTTCTGAATTTCTGCTTTTCTTTTTCCTAATTTTGGCCTCTGTAAACCTTCCATTTTTTTCATGCTTTAGCATTGTGAGGGACTTAATACTGGGACATTTTTTCACAATATCTCACTCACCATCTTACCTGTCATTCTTTTCGCTGAGGTACTTTCTTTTTTTTTTGAGACGGAGTCTCGCTCTGTCGCCCAGGCTGGAGTGCAGTGGTCGGATCTCAGCTCACTGCAAGCTCCGCCTCCCGGGGTTGCGCCATTCTCCTGCCTCAGCTTCCCGAGGAGCTGGGACTACAGGCACCCGCCACCTCGCCCGGCTAACCCTCAGGTACTTTCATTTAACATTCACTCAATTCTGTTGTGTGTTGGGCAGTGTGCCACTGCTAGGGATACAGAGATGGATAAAGTACAGTGCCGTACCCTCAAAAAGCTCACCGTCAGTTGGTGGGGGACAGACATGTATGATATAAAATTACTCTGAGTGAAGGAAGCAAAAATATAGGAGCTCCCTCTCATATTAATAGGTACTTTTTATACACCAAAAGGAATATCTATATCTATATCTATATACACATAGATATATATGTGTGTGTGTGTATATATACACACAAATATATATATATATATATATTTTGAGACGGGAGTCTCACTCTGTCACCCAGGCTGGAGTGCAGTGGTGCAATCTTGGCCTACTGCAACCTCAGCCTACTGAGTAGCTGAGACTACAGGTGCCCACCACCACGCCCAGCTAATTTTTTGTATTTTTAGTAGAGATGGGGTTTCACTGTGTTAGCCAGGATGGTCTCGATCTCCTGACCTCATGATCTGCCCACCTCAGCCTCCCAAAATGCTGGGATTACAGGCATGAGCCACTGTGCCCAGCCAAAAGGAATATTTTTAAAAATTTTAATATGCTCCCTCCTCTTTTTTGAAATAGGGTCTCTGTTGCCCAGGTTGGAGGGCAGTGGCAGCCTTGGAATCCTCTTGCCTCAGCCCCCCAAGTAGTTAGGACTGCACCCTGTTTTGTCCAGGGTGGTCTCAAACTCCTGGGCTCAAGCAGTCCTCCCACCTTGGCCTTTCAAAGTGCTGGGATTACAGGTGTGAGGCACTGCACCCAGCCAGGAGTGTTTTCATAGAATATAACGGAATGTCCTGACTGGACGCAGTGGCTCATGCCTGTAATCCCAGCACTTTGGGAGGCCGAGGTGGGTGGATTGCCTGAGCTCAGGAGTTTGCAACCAGCCTGGGCAACATGGTGAAACCCTGTCTCTACTAAAATACAAAAATTAGCCGAGCATGGCAGCGTGTACCTGTAGTCCCAGCTACTTGGGAGGCTGAGGCAGGAGAATTGCTTGAACCCAGCAGGTGGAGGTTGCAATGAACTGAGGTCACACCACACTGCACTCTGGCCTGGGCGACAGAGCAAGACTCCACCACCACCACCCTCTACCCCCCAAAAAAGGAATGTCTATTTTATACAATGAAAAGGAATATCCTATTTTATAGTATTTATTAAGTACTTTTCAGGAGGCAAGCTTCATATGATTATCATGGAGAAGATATCTTGCATTACTTTTTGTCACTTTTTGATAACTATGGCAGAAAATTTTCAAGTGTATAACCAAAAAAGTTGAAGTATTAAAGTAGGGATTTTATGTAATGTGAAAACCAGGGTTTTCAACATTTATGTAACAATGTAAATTAGTGTTTTATCATATCCAGAAACTAGAGAGAAGATGACAGACAGCTCCCCTCATTAGGCCTAGAAGGGACTGGATCATTTTAATGCTTCAGAAGAGTTGATCAAGTCATCCTCCATTTTTCAGAACAAATTTTTGCTAGCTTTTCTGTTATATTATTTCATTTCCTGGAAAGTGTGGAAAATTTTACTCTGTACTTTTTATGTGGAAATTTAATACAATTCCTTTCATTTCTTACCTTAAAGTACTTAATATTTAAAACCACTCCTTTAAGAAGACCCTAACCATAGAAAATGAGATATGTCTTTAGTTTATGCCTTTGTTGTGTCATAACGTTCAGTGGTTTTGCTTATTAAGAGTCTTCTAAATCTCAAGAATGATTATTTTATTGTACCTTTCCTCCCCGTGAAGTCCAAAACGGAACAGTGACAACAAAACAGCTAACCTGAGTGTAACCAGATTTAACTTCACTGGACTGGACTGTCGCGTATCCTGAACTGGCTGAGACTTCACATTGTATGGAATCAGCAAAGCATCTTGTGGGCTTTATGTGGAGCATTAACACAGTTTTTAAACCCTTTTATATATCATTACCCCAGCTTAACTCTGATTACCTAGTGAACTGCCTTTGGTTACCTTTTGTTCTTTTATAACAATAAGAAGTTTTTATTAGGGAAAGTTTCAAATATATACAAAAACAGACCAGGATAATGAACCCCATGTAGCTATCACCCAACTTCAGCAATTACCACCACATGACCAATCTTATTTCATCTATACCACCCAACCTCTTTTTACCCCTCCCCTCCACTGGATTGTTTTGAAGTATACCGTAGATATCATGTCATTTCATCAGATCATTTCAAAAATGTTTTATTCAGAAACTACATAAGGCTGGGTGTGGTGGCCCACACCTGTAATCCCAGCACTTTGGGAAGCCGAGGCAGGAGGATACTGTGAGCCCGCAGTTTAAGACCAGCCTGGGCAACACAGCAAGACCCTGTCTCAAAAAGAAACACACACACACACACACACACACACACACACACACACACACACAAATGACATAAATTCTTACATAAGTGATTGTAGGTGTTAGTGTATATTAGATAATAAATGATTAATATGTATCTCTGAAAGATAAGGACTTTAAAAATAATCACAGTTCTCTTCTCATGCTAACATTTTTAAAGTTCCCTTAAGGCATAAAATATCCAGTTAGTGTTAAAATTTTCCTGATGGTCTCATATTTTCTTTACAGTTGGTTTATTCTAATCAGAAGTCAAACAACGTTCACATACCCCTTTTGGGTGATATGTCTCCAAACTCCCTTTATAATTGAGAAATTTTCTCTCCCTCCTTGAACTCATGAATGTGCGTTATTTTCAGTCATGTTTAATATGACCCACGGTTGGTATTTTATTCTAGATTGCTTTAAAGTTTTAACAATGCTAACATTGTTACATGTGGGATGTAACAATGTTAACTCCCTTTTTAATTGAGAAATTCTGTCTCCCTCCTTGAACTCATGGATGTGCTTATTTTCAGTCCTGTTTAATATGCCACACAGTTGGTATTTTATTCTAGATTGTTTTAAAGTTTTAACAATGCAAACATTGTTACATGCTTATTATAAAAGTAACATGCACAACTGAGAAAAAAATTTAAATATCAAAATGCATGTGGAAGTAAAAGAGCATTTTTATCTCATTATCCCCAAATAATTGGTAACTCTTTGGGACTGTTTTCTACTAATCTGTACATATTCAAATGTACAATTTTTACATGCTAAATATTCCCTGTGCTATTACTTTGGGTTTAATTTGCTCTTATTTTTCTAGGTCATAATGTAGAAGTGTAGATTTTTTACGTTTTGTTTTTCTTTTTTTTTTTTGAGACGGAGTCTGGCTCTGTTGCCCAGGCTGGAGTGCAGTGGCCAGATCTCAGCTCACTGCAAGCTCCGCCTCCCGGGTTTACGCCATTCTCCTGCCTCAGCCTCCTGAGTAGCTGGGACTACAGGCGCCCGCCACCTCGCCCGGCTAGTTTTTTGTATTTTTTTTAGTAGAGACGGGGTTTCACTGTGTTAGCCAGGATGGTCTCGATCTCCTGACCTCGTGATCCGCCCGTCTCGGCCTCCCAAAGTGCTGGGATTACAGGCTTGAGCCACCGCGCCTGGCCACGTTTTGTTTTTCTAATACAAATATTTAAAGCTGTAATTTTCCCTTTAAACATGCTGAATTTTCATTATCATACAACTAGAAATATTTTCTAAATTTCTTTGAGATTTATTTTCTCTGTTGTTTGTTTGTTTGTTTGTTTTGTTCTTGTTGTTGAGACAGTTTCTCGCTCTGTCATCCAGGCTGGAGTATATTCATGCTATTTCGGCTGACTGCAACCTCCGCCTCCCAGGCCCAAGCAATTCTCATACCTCAGCCTTCTAGGTAGCTGGGATTACAGGTGCATGCCACCGTGCCTGGCTAATTTTTTGTATTTTTTGTAGAATGGGGTTTTGCCATGTTGGCCAGGCTGGCCTCGAACTCCTGACCTCAAGCAATCCACCCATCTCCCAAAATACTGAGATTACAGGCATGAACCACCACACCTGGGCTTCTCTGTGTTTTATTTGGAAATGCATTGCTTGATTTCCAAATATTTGGGGATTTTCCAGATATCATATTATTAGCAGATTTCTACTTTAATATGTCATATGATTTCAGTCATTTCAAATGTATTGAGGCTTGTTTTATGGTCAAGCATATAATTTATTCTTGGGAATGTGTTGGGTGTAGTGATCTTTAAGTGTCGATTTGGGCATATCTGCATGCAAAAGAATGAAGTGCCAACATACCACATACAAAAATTAACTCAAAATGTATTAAAACCTAAATAGAAGGGATAAAACTAAAACTTAGAGGAAAGCACAGGTATAAACTTTCATGACCCTAGATTAGGCAATGATTTCTTAGATATGACACTAAAAGTACAAGCAACAAAAGAAGAACATTGATAAATTGGACTTCATGAAAATTTAAAGTGTTTATGCTTCAAAGGACAACATCAAGAAAGTGAAAAGATACTCCACAGGATGGGAGAAAATATTCTCACATCATATGTCTGAAAGGGATTTGTATCTAGAACATATAATTAACTCAACTCAATAATAAAAAGACAATCTATAAATGAATCAAAGATCTAAATAGACATTTCTTCAAAGAAGGTAACCAAATAGCCAATAAGCACATGAAAAGATGCTCAACATCATTACCCATCCAAGAAATGCAAATCAGAATCACAGTGAGATATTACTTCACACTCAACTAGGATGCCTATAATTCAGAAACAAAAACAGACCATAACAAGTGTTGGCTTGGATGTGAAATAATTGGAACTCATATATTGCTGATGAGAATGGAAAGTTGCATTGGAAAACAGTCTGACAATTCCACAAATGACTAAACATAGAGTTACTATGTGACCCAGTAATTTGACTCCTAGGTATATACTCCCCCAAAAAGAAAACATATGTCTACACAAAATCTTGTATATGAATGTTCATAGCAATGTTATTTATGTAGCCAAAAAGTAAAAACAGTTCAAATATCCATCAACTGCTGAATGGATGAATCAGCCTGTCTATACAACGGACTATTATTTGGCAATAAAAAGTAATGAAGTACTGATACATGCTACAACATGCATAAACCTTTAAAACATTATTCTGAGTGAAAGAGGCAAGTCACATTTTGTTTATATGAAATGTCCGGAATAGACGAATCTATAGAGACAGGTTGCCCAGGGTTGGGATGAGTGGTATTAGGGACATGGAAAGTGACTGCTAAAGAATGTAGGGTGATGAAAATGTTCTATAATTGATTGTGATGGTTGCACAATGCTATGATTATAGTAAAGCACGTTGAATTGAATGCATGTTTTAAATGGGTGAATTGCATGGCATGTGAATTATACCTCAATAAGGCTATAATCGATAAAACAAACAAAGGAACCATGGGTACCAACAGTTCAGAATAAGTGCCTTCTATATTACTTAGTATTATGGTGTCTTTGGAAAAGGAATTTCTCAGATGGAGTTAATTGATTTGAACAACTCAAGGCCTGTAGGCAAATTGCCATAGATGGCTTCCCAAGCTGGCAGAGTTAATTTTTTTTTCCATTAAAAATATATATATTTTTTAATTTTTTAGAGATAGGGTTTCACTTTGTTGTCCAGGCTGGGCAAACCCTGGGCTCAAGTGATCTGCCTGCCAAGGCCTCCCAAAGTGCTGGAATTACAGGTGTGAGCCACCGTGCCCGGCCACAGTTAATTTTTTGGAACATAGTTTTTAAATGACTATATTAGGAGGATGATGTCTTAGATAAATGAAACTTACCTGATCTAAAAAACAGTATCATTTAAATCACGATTGGTAATGCTGTTCACACCTTCCATTTTCTTAATGATTTATTCTCTTGTCAGTTTTTGCTTCAGATATTTTAGAGTTCTATTATTAGCTGCTAAACATTGAAGATGATTATGATGACCTTGTTTATCTCTGGTTATACTACTTGCCTTCAAGGCTATATTGTCAGATATTAATATAGCTAGATCAGCTTTCTTATACTTAAGGTCTGCATTTTACCTATTTTTTCAACAATTTTACTGTCAACCTGCCTGTATATTTGTATTTAAGGTGCTTTTCTTGTAAACAACATAGTTAGGTTTTGTTTTTTCATCTTGTTGACAATTGTTTCCTTTTAGTGGTGTGTTGAACATATATATGCAGTGTTATTATTGATATGGTTGGTTTAAATCTGCCATTTTACTGTTTTTTTTTTTTTAATTTCTTCTAAAAAATGGGATACATGTGCAGAATGTACACGTTTGTTACACAGGTATACGTGTGCCATACTGGTTTGTTGCATCCATTGACCCATCCTCTTAATTCCCTCCCCTCACTCCCCACCCCACAACAGGCCCTGGTGTGTTGTTCCCCACTCTGTGTCCATGTGTTCTTATTGCTCAGCTCCCACCTATGAGTGAGAACATGCAGTATTTGGTTTTTTGTTCCCGTGTTAGTTTGCTGAGGATGATGGCTTCCAGCTTCATCGATGTCCCTGCAAAGGACATGATCTCATTGCTTTTTATGGCTGCATAACATTCCATGGTGTATGTGTACCACATTTTCTTGATCCAGTCTATCATTGATGGACATTTGAGTTGGTTCCATGTCTTTGCTATTGTAAATAGTGCTGCAATAAACACACATGTGTATGTGTCTTTATAGTAGAATGATTTATAATCCTTTGGGTATATACCTAGTAATGGGATTGCTGGGTCAGATGGTATTTCTGGTTCTGAATTGCCACACTGTCTTCAACAATGGTTGAACTGATTTACATTTCCACCAGCAGTGTAAAAGTGTTTCTATTTCTTCACAGCCTTGCCAGCATCTATTGTTTCCTGACTTTTTAATAATCGCCATTCTGACTGGTGTGAGATGGTATCTCATTGTGGTTTTGATTTGCATTTCTCCGATGATCAGTGATGTTGAGCTTTTTTTCTTATGTTTGTTGGCCATGTAAATGTCGTCTTTTGAGAAGTGTCTGTTCATATCCTTTGCCCACTTTTTGATGGGGTTGTTTGTTTTTTTCTTGTAAATTTGTTTAGGTTCCTTATAAATTCTGGATATTAGACCTTTGTTAGATGGGTAGATTGCAGAAATTTTCTCCCATTCTGTAGGTTGTCTATTCACTCTGCTGATAGTTTCTTTTGCTGTGCAGAAGCTCTTTAGTTTAATTAGATCCCGTTTGTCAATTTTGGCTTTTGTTGCAATTGCTTTTGTTGTTTTAGTCATGAAGTCTTTGCCCTGGCCTATGTCCTGAATGGTATTGCCTAGGTTTTCTTCTAGGGTTTTTATGGTTTTGGCTTTTACATTTATGTCTTTAATCCATTTTGAGTTAATTTTTGTGTAAGGTATAAGAAAGGGGTCAGTTTTCTGCATATGGCTAGCCAGTTTTCCCAGCACCATTTATCAAATATGAGATCTCTTCCCCATTGCTTGTTTTTATCAGGTTTGCCAAAGATGAGATGGTTGTGGATGTGTGGTATTATTTCTGAGGTCTCTGCTCTGCTCCATTGGTCTATATATCTGTTTTGGTACCAGTACTATGTTGTTTTGGTTATTGCAGCCTTGTAGTATAGTTTGAAGTCAGGTAGTGTGATGCCTCCAGCTTTGTTCTTTTTGCTTAGTATTGTCTTGGCTATACGGGGTCTTCTTTCATTCCATATGAAATTTAAAATAGTTTTTTCTAATTCTGTAAAGAATGTGAATGGTAGTTTGATGGGATTAGCATTGAATCTACCAATTACTTTGGGCAGTATGTCCATTTTCACGATCTTGATTCTTCCTATCCTTGAGGATGGAATATTTTCCCATTTGTTTGCATTCTCTTGTTTCCTTGAGCAGTGGTTTATAGTTCTCCTTGAAGAGGTCCTTCACATCACTTGTTAGCTGTATTCCTAGGTATTTTATTCTCTTTGTAACGGTTGTGAATGGGAGTTCATTCATGATTTGGCTCTCTGCTTGTCTATTGGTGTAAAGGAATGCTTGTGATTTTTCCACATTGATTTTGTATCCCGAGAATTTGCTGAAGTTGCTTGTCAGTTTAAGAAGTTTTTGGGCAGAGACGACGGGATTTTCTAAATATACAATCATGTCATCTGCAAACAGAGACAATTTGACTTCCTCTCTTTCTATTTGAATACCCTTTCTTTCTCTTGCCTGATTTCCCTGGCCAGAACTTCCAATACTATGTTGAGTAGGAGTGGTAAGAGAGGGCATCCTTGTCTTGTGCCGGTTTTCAAAGGGAATGCTTCCAGCTTTTGCCCATTCAATATGATATTGGCTGTGGGTTTGTCATAAATAGCTCTTATTATTTTGAGATATGCTCCATCAACACCTAGTTTATTGAGAGTTTTTAGCATGAAGGGGCGTTGAATTTTATCGAAGGCCTTTTCTGCATCTATTGAGATCATCATGTGGTTTTTGTCTTTGGTTCTGTTTATGTGATGGATTACATTTATTGATTTGTGTAAGTTGAAACAGCCTTGCATCCCAGGGATGAAGTCGACTTGATCGTGGTGGATAAATCTTTTCATGTGTTGCTGAATTCTGTTTGCCAGTATGTTACTGAGGATTTTCACATCAATGTTCATCAGGGATGTTGGCCTGAAGTTTTCTTTGTTCTGTCTCCTCTTGATTTGGTATCAGGGTGATGCTGGCCTCATAAAATGAATTAGGGAGGAGTCCCTCCTTTTCAATTGTTTGGAATAGTTTCAGAAGGAATGGTACCAGCTCCTCTTTGTATTTCTGGTAGAATTCAGCTGTAAATTCATCGGGTCCTGGGCTTGTTTTGGTTGGTAGGCTATTAATTACTGCCTCAATTTCAGAGCTTGTTATTGGTCTATTTAGGGATTCTTCTTCCTGGTTTAGCCTTGGGAGGGTGTATGTGTCCAGGAATTTATCAATTTCTTCTAGTTTATTTGTGTAGAAGTATTTATTGTACTCTCTGATGATCGTTTCTATTTCTGTGGGGTCAGTGGTGATCTCCCCTTTATCATTGTGTCTATTTGATTCTTCCCTCTTTTCTTGTTTGTTAGTCTAGCTAGCGGTCTATTTTGTTAACCTTTTCAAAAAACCACCTCCTGGATTCATGGGTTTTTTTGGAGAGTTTTTCTTGTCTCTATTTCCTGCAGTTCTTCTATGATCTTCGGTATTTCTTGTTTTCTGCTAGCTTTTGGATTAGTTTGTTCTTTCCTCTCTAGCTCTTTTAATTGTGATGTTAGGGTGTTGATTTGAGATCTTTCAAGCTTTCTGAAATGGGCATTTAGTGCTATAAATTTCCCTCTTACTACTGCTTTAGCTGTGCCCCAGAAATTCTGGTAAATTGTCACTTTGTTCTCGTTTTCAAATAACTTCTTCATTTCTGCCATAATTTCATTATTTACCCAGGAGTCATTCAGGAGCAGGTTGTTCAATTTCCATGTAATTGTGCGGTTTTGAGTGAGTTTCTTAATCCTGAGTTCTAATTTGATTGCACCATGTTTTGAGAGACTGTTTGTTATGATTTCAGTTCTTTTGCGTTTGCTGAGGAGTGTTTTACTTCCAAATATGTGGTCGATTTTAGAATAAGTGCCATGTGGTACTGAGAAGAATGTATATTCTGTTGATTTGGGGTAGAGCGTTCTACAGACGTCTACTAGGTCCACTTGACCCAGAGCTGAGTTCAAGTCCTGAATATCCTTATTAATTTTCTGTCTCATTGATCTAATACTGACAGTGGGGCATTAAAGTCTCCCACTATTATTTCATAGGAGTCTAAGTCTCTTTGTAGGTCTCTAAGAGGCACACCCCCTCCACCAAGAGAGAAAGTGCTTCATTAAACTGGTCCTATTACCCGTGCCACCCAACTGGGTGAGACCCTCCAACAGGGATTGTCAAACACTCTATACAGGAGTGATCCTACTGGCATCAGGTTGGTGCTCCTCAAGGTCAGAGGCCAGAGAAGAAGCACACACCCATCTTTGCTGTTCTCCAGCCTCCTTGAGTGACATCTCCAGGTGCAGAAGCAAATCAGATAGAATAGGGCCTGAAGTGAATTGCCAGCCAACTGCAGCAGCCCTGTAGAAGAGGGACCTGACCATTGAAAGAAAAAAAAAATAATAAGCAGAAAGCAACAACAGCATCATCAACAACAAAAAAGCCCCCACAAAAACCCCATCCAGGGTCAGCAGCCTCAAAGACTGAAACTAGACAAACTCACAAAGATGAGAAGGAATCAACGGAAAAATACTGAAAACCCAAAAGGCCAAAGTGCCTCTTCTCCTCCAAATGATCACAACGTCTCTCCATCAAGGGTGCAAAATTGGACGGAGGATCAGTTGGACGAATTGACGGAAGCAGGCTTCAGAAGATGGGTAATAAAAAACTACGCTGAGCTAAAAGGAGCATGTTCTAACCCAATGCAAAGACACTAAGAACCTTTATGAAAGGTTAGAGGAATTGTTAACTAGAACAACCAGTTTAGAGAGGAACATAAATGACCTGATGGAGTTGAAAAACACAGCATGAGAACTTCCTGAAGCATACACAAGTATCGACATCCAAATCAACCAAATAGAAGAAAGGATATCAGAATTTGAAGACCATCTTGCTGAAATAAGGTGTGAAGACAAGAGTAGAGAAAAAAGAATGTAAAGGAATGAAAAAAACCTGCAAGAAATATGAGACTTCATAAAAAGACCAAACCTACTATTGACTAGAGTACCAGAAGAAGACAGGGAGAATAGAAACAAGCTGGAAAACACACTTTGGGATATTATCCAGGAGAACTCCCCCAACCTAGCAAGAGAGGCCAACATACAAATTCAGGAAATGCAGAGAACACCACCAAGATACTCCACAAGAAGATCAACCCCAAGACACATAATCATCAGATTCTCCAAGGTTGAAATGAAGGAAAAACTGTTAAGGGCAGCCAGAGAGAAAGGCCAGGTCACCTACAAAGGGAAGTCCATCAGACTAACAGCAGACCTCTCAGCAGAAACTCTATAAGCCAGAAGAGCTTGGGGGCCAATATTCAACATTCTTACAGAAAAAAATTTTCAACTCAGAATTTCATATCCAGCCACACTAACATTCAAAAGCAAAGGAGAAATAAAATCCTTTCCAGACAAGCAGATGCTGAGGGATTTTGTCACCACCAGGCCTGCCTTACAAGAGCTCCTGAAAGGAGCACTAAATATGGAAAGGAAAAACCGGTACCAGTCACTGCAAAAACACACTAAAATATAAAGACCAATGACACTATGAAGAATCTGCATCAGCTAGTGTGCAAAATAACCAAATAGCAGCATGATGACAGAATCAAATTCACACATTTTGCTATTTTTCTAATTACCCTTTCTGTCCTTTATCTTCTGTCTTTCCCTTTCTGCCTTCTTGGGTTAATTGAATTGAGTAGTTTTAAAATATTTCATTTTGCCTTTATAACTCAGCTGCTAAATGTTTGGATTGGTGAGGAGTTAACCTTGCTCTTGAACTCTACTCCTGGCTTTCCACATCTTGGAAGATCTCTCTTTATTCTGCTGGTCATTGGCTTTGTTTTTGGTGAAAGCTCAGTGCTTCTCAGAAGGATCGCTTTCAGCCATTTGACCTGCTCCTAGCCTTCAGTGGACTGCTGCCTTGCAGTCTGCAAAGGCCCAGGGTACTTGAGGAGGATCTCTCAGCCCCTCTGTTCTGTTCCTAGCCTTTGGTGTGTGGTACTTGTGCACTGAGTGGAAGCTCTATGGGAAAGAACTGTCAGGTGGATATGGAATTGCTCTTTGATCAGGGCTCTTCAGAAGTCTACTTCCTCACATCAGCAGCTAATAAAAGTTTCTTAAAAATTCGGCTGATTTCTTCATAGTCCCATTTTTGGCAAGTTTATTCCTCCTCCTATCAGAGATGAAGCGGTTATGCATCTCTTTTTTTGGAAGAGATCATCCAATTTATTTAGGAGATGAAGTAGCTGTGCATCTCTTTTTTGGGAAGAGATCATCTGTATATTGAATTTAGTTTATTTAGGTTTTTTTATGCATCTCAGCTCAGATAGTTTTTATAGAAAATCTATGATTTTGTGACTTCCTCAACTTCTTGTTGTAGACTCTGGCTATTTTTAAAACTTATATTTTAAAAATTATATCCAATGGAAACACTTTTCAAGAATCTACATTTAATGCTTATTGCTTAGTGGTTTAATGAATAACAGTCCCTGAGTGTGGAATAGTTGAGGTCTACAAAAGGTTAATGAGTAAATGAATGATATTTACTTTGGGTATTTAGTCACTGGTACTGATCTGGCCATACATGAATATCCCTAATCACCCTTATGACCAGTAATACACATTTATGAGATGGTGGGCTAGAGCTGGGCTAGAGTTTATTGATAAGGGACAGAAAGAAAGTATAGCAATTGATTATGCAGCCATACCTCATGGGCATTTGTACACCCTTATGAGTTAAAGTGAGATGCAAATGCATTCTTCATTAAAATGGCTTATCTGAATCATTTTAGAGCTGTATACAATAATTTGCTCATACTCATTAAGTTTGATTATGTTGATTAAAAACAAAGCTTATTTTCTGCATTTTCCAATAATGTTGTAAAAAAGACTTCAAACCCTTCTTTTTTTGGGTTTCATGTCTTCATTACATTCCTTTTACTTCGTATTATCTTTTAAGATTTTATAAAAGAATTTCACTTGGGTAACTGCAGGCTTCAATGATGCAATGCTTTCTGGAATCCAGGGGTGACTGACACACAGAGGAGACTCAGACATGAAATGTTCAACAAAATGCTAAGATTGTTTTTTTAATTGTAAATTCTTAAGCATTCATAAAAGTAGTGAGATTAGAATAATGAAATCCTGTGCTTCTAATGACTAACACGAGTCAATCTTATTTATCCTATCCACTTTATTAAAAATTTATTATCTATTATTTAAAATAATCTATTAGCTTATTTTAAAGCTAATCCCAGATACTATGTTTCATTTTGCATGTCTGTTGCTGTCTTGATAGGAAAAATTTTAAAACATAAATTACTATGACATAATGATATCTAACAAAGTTAATTATTTCAGAAACTTTCAAAAGTTGCTTTTTCATGCCATTTCTCTAGCTACCTATAAACACCTGGAAATTATATTTATTTTATATTTCTAATGTTATTCAAATGATAATATGCTGATTTCTAAAATTGCATTTTTTTCTCTTGCTCTCAAGAATATCCTAAACATATCCATAGTATATAGGATGACCTATGAAAATAGGTTGGACAAACATTTATCTTGCTTATCTTATGATAAGCAGAGTTCTGAGAAGTTTGGTAATAAAGAGTTAACTTGGCTTAACTAAGATTTTCCTAAATTATTTGATGCCAGAACCTGTCTTTTATGTAACATCTGGTAGCCAAAATACATTTGGGGGAATATTGTTCCAGGCAGGAGAATGCTGCCTCTGAATAGCAAAATAATCTTTACTTCATGTTTATTTCAATTAATTATGTAATTATTTGTCCATATTGCATTATTGTCATAATTATTTTTTTCTATAATCTGCTTAATATTGGTAATGCAGTGTGACAAGTCATCTTTCTCAGGATCTTATTTTATGAAAATCTTTCATCACACTTATTTTATGAAAATCATTTGCTGTATAAGTAAATTAAGTATAAGCATTTTGTGTTTCCACTAGATAGATATTTGCGCACAAAAAAATAGACATCAAAATCCCATATAGAAAGCGAAATGCATCTATATTTCATTGAAGAGGAAGCTAGAAATAAGATGTGTAGAAGTCAAGGAAATAGGGCCGGGTGCGGTGGCTCATGCCTGTAATCCCAGCACTTTGGGAAGCCGAGGCGGGCAGATCATGAGGTCAGGAGATCGAGACCATCCTGGCTAACATGGTGAAACCCCGTCTCTACTAAAAATACAAAAAATTAGCCAGGCGTGGTGGCAGGCACCTGTAGTCCCAGCTACTTGGGAGACTGAGGCAGGAGAATGGCAGGAACCCAGGAGGCAGAGCTTGCAGTGAGCTGTAATTGTGCCACTGCACTCCAGCCTGGGTGACAGAGGCGAGACTCCGACTCAAAAAAGAAAAAAAGGTCAAGAAAATACAGCTCAAATTATAACAGTGAATTATTAGATTGTGTTTTTCTCGTGAGGAATTGGCAAATAACTTTAAAATAGTTTCAACATAGGCAGTAGCATGGGAATTCTCACATGGTGAGGGTACTTTTACGCACCCTTAAAGTATGTTCACTTTAAAAAATGTAAACAGTTAACGGGGGCAATTGAAAGCTAACTGCCCAACAAAGGAAACAATTCTCCATATGTCCCCCTTCTCTGCTCACCCTGTGACACAGGCGCGACAAGGGACTCACAAGGCACTGGTGCCCTAGTAGTTCTGCATCTCATCCTCTCTCATACAGTTTAGTTGACATCTGCTCCTTGTCACTCACCCATACCCCCAACCTCACCAATCCCCCAAGTGGATTAGTTGTTGCTTAGGTGTGTTTTGTCTTTATGTTGCATAAATGTCGTGAAGAAGGCTCTTTCCTCTATGGTTCTACAAAGATAATTTTTTTTTCCCGTTACAGTCAAATTACAACTTCAAGCAGAAGAGAGAGGAGTTGTGTCTATCAAAGGAGTGTGTGCTAACCGTTACCTTGCTATGAAGGAAGATGGAAGATTACTGGCTTCTGTAAGCGTACTTTCTGTTTTCACACGTTTTTTGTTAGCTTTTATTGCTGTTAATTTGCCAGCATTGTTGTTTATCAAATCTTTATAAAGGGTTGTACGTATATCATCTTCATAGTCACCCTGTAAAATAGGGAGTATTTTCTTTATTTCACAGATGCAAAAACTGATGTGCTGAGGGAGTAACTAAAGTAAGAAAACACAGTTCATGGCCGGGCGCGGTGGCTCAAGCCTGTAATCCCAGCACTTTGGGAGGCCGAGACGGGCGGATCACGAGGTCAGGAGATCGAGACCATCCTGGCTAACACGGTGAAACCCCGTCTCTACTAAAAATACAAAAAAAAAAAAAAAAAAAAAAAAGAAAACACAGTTCATATAAAGTAGAGACTGGATTGGGCTAGAGGCATTCCTGACCTCTACATCACTGCTTTTACTCTGCACAACTATTAAACTATAATCTTGAAAAATGTTCCTTCTATTATGCAGTTGTTTGAAGATCAGTGGGAATAGATGTATAAAATTTTGATTATCGGTTTTTAAGTTTCTTCTTTAGAATGTGACACACAAAACCCTTGCAGTGTAGGACACTAATTGAGAATGTAGGCTTTTTGCCTGGTACAGATGCCAACTCTGCTACTTATGAGCTCTGTGTTCTTGGGCAAATGATTCTGAGTTAGTTCCCTCACCTGTAAAATAGAAACAATGATCCTATCTCATTGGAATTTTATGAGAATTTAATTAAATACTACACATCAAGTGCCCAAATCAGCATCCGACATGTAATAGATCTTGAAAATTGCTACCTCTTCCTCATATTACTTCTCATTTATATACATGTCAGGAGAGGGACTCCTTTTTTTTCTTTTTTTTTTTTTTTTGAAATGGAGTCTCGCTCCACTGCACAGACTAGAGTGCAGTGGTGGTGCAATCTTGGGTCATTGCACCCTCTGCTTCCTGGGTTCCAGCAATTCTCCTGCCTCAGCCTCCCGAGTAGCTGGGATTACAGGAATGCAGCATCATGCCTGGCTAATTTTTTAATATTTTTTAGTAGAGACAGGGTTTCACCATGTTGGCCGGGCGGGTCTTGAACTCCTGACCTCAGGTGATCTGCCTGTCTTGGCCTACCAAAGTGCTGGGATTATAGGCGTAAGCCACCATGCCCGGCTGTGGAGAGGGACTTTTCTTTTTTACACTTCATCACAGCACATCAGGGGTCCTAGTTCCTGGCTAGTATTCTTTCCAGTAGTACAAGCTCCCTGTCAACTTCACCATTATTATTAGAAACGGGATTGCATATCTGTTAAATATATGGTGTGTAAAGAATGGTGCAGGAAAATAAATATAAAAGACACAGATCTCATTCCTGTCTCCTTGAGGGAGTAGATAGGACATGTAGGTAAATGTTTGTGTGTGTGTGTGTGTGTTTCACAGCTCTTATACCAATGCCACTGGCCAGTTATGACATCTCTATATAACCTCCCCACAGAAAGCATCTAATAGTACTAAGAAATTGTGGTATTTTGAGCTATACAAATAGTTTTTGAAATTTTTTCTGAATGAAGACCTTTGGATTTCTAAAAGCACCAAAACAAGGCTTATAGAGAAAAAGGATATCTCAACTATCCCAATTTCAGACTGACTATATGACAAAGATATACTTAGGTTGATATTACCAGTTTATGTGATTTTTGCAGGATAAATCACAAGTTTGAGTGTAGTGGCTCTCAATTTTAGCGGGAGGTAGTTGAATAAATTTTAGAATCTTCTTCAAGAATAGCCAATACTTGCTGAGTGTAAGTGTGCCAGATGCTATGGTAGACATCGGGCTTATAAAATTGAATATCAAATGGTCTCTGCCCTCAATGAGTGACAATCCAGGGGAGGCAGAAGTGTAAATAAGTATTTGTAATGAGGGTTTTGATGTGCTACTTCTGTATTTTGCGTACATGCATACTAATATAGGAAAGGATAAGAAGTATTATGATATAGGAAGCAATATAGAAAACGAGGTGATTACATTTGTCTAGAATTGGGGGAGATGACCTACAAGTAAGATTTTAGATGTTGTAGAGGAAGGAGTTCAGCAGGCAGTCACGGGGCAGAAGAAATCGAGATGAAGGTGTAGATAACTCTAGGACATAGGACATGCAAAGGTGTGGATGCAAAAATCTTGATGTATCTCTAGAATTACAAGTAATTAACTAATGCTGGAATGTACACTGCAATGGAAGTAGAAGGGAAGAGAGAGAAGGCTGGGGAGGTAGATAGACTGCTGAATCTGCTGAAGAGCTTTATACACCATGCTGACTATAAGCAGTGGAGAGCCATGAAGAGTTTTAAGGAGCGATCTAATTAGATTTAAATTTGAGAAAGATCATCCTGGCAGAAGTGTAGAGAATGGACTTGAGGGGGCCAAGGCTGGTGGAGAGAGATCAGTTAGAAGGCCACTATAATAGTCCAAGCAAGTGATGTTCTGATCCTGGCAATAACAGTGGTCAGAGAGGACTGAGGAAAGTGCTAGCACTTGTGATTGATTAGATTTAGGAGTGAAGATGAAAGAAAAGTCAAGGTGGCTTTTAGGTTTCTGGTTTGGGTGAGAAGGTAGACGAGAAAGGGGAAGGAAGAAAAGGGCAGGGTTTGGGAAAAGGTAGTAAGTTCAAATTTAGACCTATTTAGTTTGAGTTGCCTGAGGGAAATCCAGGTAAGGTTTTTCACTGAGTAGTTGGAATTATAAATCTGGAGCTTAGAGGAAAGGTCTACATTGATTGTTAGATAGATTTGGGTATGATCAGCATATAGGTGGTAGTTAAATCAGGGGAATGTATACGGTTTCCTAGGTAAAGAATACAGCTCAAAACATTAACTACTTGGGACTTTCACTTCTTCTACTCTGTACTTGCCTTTTATTCTGCCAATCTATTGTCAACTCAAGAGGTGATGTAGTACTTCAGGAATCTACCAAAGTAGCATTTTAAATATCTCCCATGACAGTGAATCAATAAATAATTTTGGATGACTTTGACATTTTATTAGTGAAAGGAAGATGAGTTTCCATCCCTCCTACCCCTTTCACTTTAGGATGTGACAAATCACTATGCTTCTGCAGTAGAGTTGGTTTGGGCTACTGTCAGACAGTGAGGGTGGTAGAGGAAAAAAAAGGAGTTGCATACAACATTTGCTTCTGTTATAACTAACTACGGACAGCACGAATCAAATAGTTTTAAAGCTCCAGTCTTTTATATGTCTGTCATAATCTGGGTCAGTGAATGCCTTGAGATTAGTTGTTACCCTGTGGTCTTGTTGAGATTAGAAGATGCAGTAACCTAGTGTATTAGTCCATTTTCATGCTGCTGATAAAGATATACCAGAGACTGGGCAATTTACAAAAGAAAGAGGTTTAATTGGACTTACAGTTCCACATGGCTGGGGAAGCCTCACAATCATGGTGGAAGGCAAGGAAGAGCAAGTCACATCTTAAATGGATGGCAGTAGGCAGAGAGAGCTTGTGCAGGGGAAGTCCTCTTTATAAAACCATCAGATCTTGTGAGACTTACTATCATGAGAACAGCATGGGAAAGACTTGTCCCCATGATTCAGTCACCTCCCACTGGGTCCTTCCCATAACCCATGGAAATGCAAGATGAAATTTAGGTGGGGACACAGCCAAACCATATCATTCCATTCCTGGCGCCTCCAAAATCCCATGTCCTCGCATTTCAAAACCAATCATGCCTTCCCAACAGTCTCCCAAAGTTGTAACTCATTTCAGCATTAACTCAAAAGTCCACAGTCTAACATCTCATCAGAGACAAGGCAAGTCCCTTCTGTCTATGAGCCTGTAAAATCAGAAGAAAGTTAGTTACATCCTAGATACAATGTGAGTACAGGCATTGGGTTAATACAGCCATTCCAAATGGGAGAAATTGGCCCAAAAGAAGGGGCTACAGTCCCTATGCAAGTCTGAAATCCAGTGAGGCAGTCAAATCTTAAAACCCCAAAATGATCTCCTTTAACTCCATGTCTCTTATCCAGGTCATGCTGGTGCAAGAGCTGGGTTCCCATCGTATTGGGCAGCTCTGCCCCTGTGGCTTTGCAGGGTACAGCTTCCCTCTCAGCTGCCTTCACAGGCTGGCATTGAGTGTCTGTGGCTTTTCTAGGTACATGGTGTAAGGTCTCAGTAGATCTACCATTCTGGGGTCTGGAGGATGGTGGCCCTCTTCTCACAGCTCCACTAGGTGGTGCTGCAATAGGGACTCTGTGTAGGGGCTCTGACCTTCTCACAGCTCCACTAGGTGGTGCTGCAATAGGGACTCTGTGTAGGGGCTCTGACCTTCTCACAGCTCCACTAGGTGGTGCTGCAATAGGGATTCTGTGTGGGGGCTCTGCACTGCCCTAGCAGAGGTTCTCCATGAGGGCCCCACCGCTGTGCAAACTTTTGCCTGGGCATCCAGGCATTTCCATATATCTGAAATCTAGTGGAGGTTCCTAAACTTCAATTCTTGACTTCTGTGCACCCTCAGGCTCCACATCATGTGGAAGCTGACAAAGTTTGGTACTTGCACCCTCTGAAGCAACAGCCTGAGCTGTACCTTGGCCTCTTTTAGTCATAGCTGGAGCGGCTGGGAAGCAAGGCACCAAGTCCCTAGACTGTACATAGCAGAGGGACCCTGGGCCCAGCCCAAAAAACCATTTTTTACTCCTAAACCTCTGGGCCTGTGATGGGAAGGATTGCCAAAAAGGTCTCTGACATTCCCCGGAGACATTTTCCTCATTGTCTTGGTGATTAATATCTGGCTCCCCATTACTTACACAAATTTCTGCAGCCCACTTGAATTTTTCCTCAGAAAATGGGATTTTCTTTTCTATTGCATGGTCAGGCTGCAAATTTTCCAAACTTTTATGCTTTCCTTCCCTTATAAAACTGAATATCTTTAACAGCACCCATATCACATTTTGAATGCTTTGCTGCTTAAACATTTCTTCCGCCAGATACCCTAAATCATTTCTCTCAAGTTCAAAGTTCCACAAATCTCTAGGGCAGGGGCAAAATGCTGCCAGTCTCTTTGCTAAAACATAACAAGAGTCACCTTTGCTCAGTTCCCAAAAAGTTCCTCATCTTCTCCATATGAGACCACCTTAGCCTGGATTTCATTGTCCATATCGTTATCAGCATTTTGGTCAATTCAAAGGCATTCAACAAATCTCTAGGGAGTTCCAAACTTTCCCACATTTTCCTGTTGTCTTCTGAGCTCTCCAACCTGTTCTAACCTTTGCCTGTTAACCAGTTCCAAAGTCGCTTCCACGTTTTTTGGTATCTCTCAGCAGCATCCCATTCCTAGTACCAATTTACTGTATTAGTCCATTTTCATGCTGCTGATAAAAGACATACCCAAGACTGGGCAATTTACAAAAGAAGAGGTTTAATTGGACTTACAGTTCCACATGGCTGGGGAAGCCTCACAATCATGGCGGAAGGCAAGAAAGAGCAAGTCACATCTTAAATAGATGGCAGCAGGCAAAGAGAGAGAGCTTGTGCAGGGGGACTCTTCTTTGTAAAACCATAAGATCTCATGAGACTTATTCACTATCATAAGAACAGCACAAGAAAGACTTGTCTCCATGATTCAGTTACCTTCCACTGGGTTCCTCCCACAACACATGGGAATTCAAGATGAGATTAGGGTGGGGGCACAGCCAAACCATATAACCCTAGTAATCATGGTGACTCTGTAAGATAATTGCCGGTGGGGTTTTTCATCTCAGGAGCATTGGCTGAATATTGATTCACTGACAATGATAGAAAGACCCATTGTTAAAAGTGATGAAAACAGAAACTGCTGTATCTTTAAGTGTGTCTCTGAAACCACTAGGGTGCATAAGAAGATGAGACAAGTTAAAAGAAAGTAGACCTGAAAAGAGAATTCTGACTTTTTCTCTTGGCAAATACGTATTAAGCTTCCTAAACTGTTGATTCTGTACCATCAGAAACATAAAATACCCAAAATAAAGTTTTCTAGTTTCATTCTTAGCTAAGCAGGAACTTGTGAAAGTTAGTCTTAAATGTGTTTCTCTCTCTTTGGATGTATTAACTCTTTCTGATACAACAGATTTCTACCAAGTTGGTGCAGTAAGAGTTAATTTAGCAATGCTTAGAAATGTATCACAAACACTCTGTAGAGACAAAGCCATGGCTATTAAGCATAAATTAAAAATTCAGGATTTCTTAGTCTCCTTTGAGGAATGGCATGGCCAAGATCCAGTTGTATGTTTCAGCTCTCGTCATACGACCCATTCCTGCCAAGTTCACAAGTTAATCTCTAGTCTTACCATCCAATTTGTGTGGTTTGGTGTCATGCCTTTTCAGCAGCAATCCTGTCTCTTTCAAATTGTTCTTGGTGGGCTATGTCAATCTTCAGATGAAAAAGTAAGCGTGCCCCACCTCAAAACCAAAGATATGGTGTTGGTGATTCAGTAAGTGGCACATTTCTCTCTGAGTCAGATCCATAGACATTAAACTGTCAACAACAGCAACTTTTGGTATGAGTTCAGTGTTCTGACCAGTAGCCATCATCTGGGGATGCAGATGTGCCTTGTAACTTGGAGAAACTGGGATTTATGAACTTGCACTTGCCAGAGGCATTGTCCTTCCCATTCTTCTACCTGGCCCTTTTTCAGACTACTGTTATGACACATCCCTGGGTTCTTCTCCATTTTAGTCTGTGATTCCTGCAATGGAATGCAATTTCTAAAGCATTCTAGTCTCCTCCCAGAAAGAAGAGTACTGTGGATACATAAAACATTTTGGTTTTTAGGAGTTACGTTAGGCTGATCACCAATTAGAGTATGAAAAAAGACTAATTTGTGTACCATTTTTTCCCCAACACCTTCACATATTAATGGTATGCGTGTTTTCAGGTTACCGACTTTGTGTTGTTTGAAAACATTTCTTAAGGGTCCTTCCTTTCCTTTTGAAGCAGGAAAAAGGAAAATTCAAAAAGTAACTATATTTAATTGCCAAAGCCTGTATTTGGAAGCTGAAGTTAAATAGTTCTTTAATGCACAACAGACTTCTTACTCCATTCCATAGCAGGATAAATTTTGTTGCTATGAGCAACAGAAGTCCAGAACAAATATTAGAATTGATGATTTAAGTGTTCACAAAATTACAGATTTTTAAGAAAACTGCATGAAGTGAAGTGAATTGTAGTTTTAAGTTTAAATCACCAAACAACCTCAATGTTAGCATTGGTATGAAAAAACTTGACTGATCTTCATCTGCCAGAAAGTTGCATATTGTTTTCTATATAATGCTATAGATCATGATATACCCTGAACAAAATATTAATATCTCAGTAAGTATTAGAATGTAACTTGCATTGATCCACAATAGTGAAATATGAAAACATGTATATTCTCTGAGGATATACATGTAATTTCTGTAAAAGTAAAATACATTTTACCTATAGAATAACTTTCTTAAATGAGGGGCCTTCATGATGACATGAACTCTATAATAAAGTAAGGTAGGGAAAATAGATATTTGAGAGCCCAGTTATCCAGATTGACAGTCTATACTGATCAAATTTGTCAGAAAAATACAGTAATTGAAGAGGAATATATATCCTTTTTAAGAGAGAAAACAGAGAAAATACAAAGGTTATTGCATAATGAGAATTACTGTTCTTTTATAACTCAATCTTAAAACTGTTATGCAATGTATAGATATTACAGATTTAAGACCAAATTTAGGCCTAGCACAATGGCTCATGCCTGTAATCCCAGCACTTTGGGAGGCCGAGGCAGGTGGATCACTTGAGGTCAGGAGTTTGAGACCAGCCTGGCCAACATGGTGAAAACCCATCTCTACTAAAAATACAAAAATTAGCCGGGCATGGTGATGCGCACCTGTAATCACAGCAACTCAGGAGGCTGAGGCAGGAGAATCGCTTGGACCCAGGAGGTGAATGTTAGAGTGAATCAAGATCATACCACTGCACTCCAGCCTGGGCAACACAGCGAACCTCCATCTCAAAAAAATAAAAAATAAAAAGATCAAATTTAATTTTAACTTTTCACTATTTGGATGTTTCTTTTTATTTTTCTGAAGTAGTCAACATTGATACTTACATCATGTCTGTTTTTAATTCTCAGAAGTGGTATAAGCAAAAGCACTTTTGGATTCCTATTGAGCAAGCTCCCTCAAAAGCCAAAACTGAAAAATCAATGTAGTGTAAAACAATAAACAACCCAGTAAACGGAGCATGGGGAAATGGTCATAAGGTTCAAATCTAAAATTAGGAGTGGACTAGAATTGTGAGGCCAATGCATAAGGAAGGGAGAGTGGGGGTGAGAGGAGGTACTGTGGAGATGTGAGGAGAACTTGCTCATGTGCTTATTTCTTTCCTTATTGTGTACTAAGGCTATTAGAGATTAGGAGGGATTCTAAAGACCATCTAATCCAATCTTCTTATTTTACAGGGGAGAAAAGTGATGCCCAGAGAAGTTAAAGGACTTGATTGAAAATACTAGTTAGGGATCAAGGCGATATTGGAACCTAGGTTTCTTGGCCCTTCAGAGATCCTCACAGATGTCAAGTTTGGATAGTCGACGCTTGGAAAGGGTCATCTGGTCTATTTTCCTTAGGGAGTAAATAGTTCATAAAGTTAAACCATATTCTGTATTTCAGTTTCTAGTCTGGATTTTCCCCAGTCCTAGTTCTCTAGTTCTTATTTAGATTTTGTAATGACATTGAATTGTATTTTTATTGTAAGCTATCTGAAAAAGTTCCATTTGTTCATTAATTTAGCAAATATTTATTGATGACTTACTATGTGCCAAGCACTGATACAGCAGTAGAAACAATAGATGAAAATCTTCACAAACATGCCATTGATAGTCTGGTGAAATAAAGTGATATGTATATATGAATCATCTGTATTTGGGCATAGTAGAGCACAGGAACGCATGAGGTGCTCTTATTTTTCACATTATAGCTAGAGTTGCTGTATCTAGTGACTTGAGATATTCATTTTTGTGATGGTGCTTGTAGCCCTAGAGTCAGTTTTAAAAAAAATAGTTTTTAGTTTTACGATGGCTTTAAACTTACAGAAAAGTTATAAAGATAACACAGAGTGTGTATATATTCCACACTGAGTTTCATTTATTATTAACATCCTACATTAGTATGGTACACGTGTCACAACTAATGAACCAATACTGATATGTTATTATTAGCTAAAGTCCATACTTTATTCATGTTTCCTTAGTTTTTCCTAATATTCTTTTTCTGTTCCAGGATACCATATTTAGTTATCATGTCTCCTTAGTTTCCTCCAGACTGTGACAGTTTCTTAGACTTTCCTTATTTTTGATTACTTTGATAGTTTGAGGAGCACTGTTGAGGCATTTTTTAGAATGTCCTTCAACTTGCTTGATTTTTTTTTTTTTTTTTTTTGAGACAGGGTCTTCTCTGTCTCCCAGGCTGGAGGGCAGTGCTGTGATCATAGATCACCACAACCTTGAATTCTTGGGCTCAAGCGATCCTCCCATCTTGGCCTCCCAAGTAGCTGGGACTACAGGTGCATGTCACCATACTCTACTAATTTATTTTTATTTTTAGTAGAGATGAGGTCTCGCTATATTGCCCAAATTCGTCTCAAACTCCTGGGCTCAATAATCCTCCTGCCTTGGCCTCCCAGAGTGCTGGTATGACAAGTGTGAGCCATTGCACCTGGCCTGATTTTTTTTTTTTTTTTTTCCATGGGTAGATAGGGATTTGAGTGTTTGAGAGGAAGAATATAGAAGTTAAGTACCATTTTTTGTGGCATATAATGGTGTATGTTATCCTTATGATTGATCACTCATGATATAATCCTTGTTCAACTGGCTGAGATAGTACTTGTGTCCACTGTAGAGTTACTCTTTCACTTACTTTCTATACTATACTGTTTGGAAGGAAGTCGCCATGCATAGTCCATACTCAAGAGATGGAGATGATGGTTATGCTCCACCTCCTTGAGGGGGTAGTATCTACATAATTTGTCATTCTTTTTCATGGGAAATTTATTCATTTTCCTCCATTTATTTATTTATTCAATCATTTATATCAATATGTATTCACAGATATTTATTTTATACTTTGAGTTATAATCCAATACTACATTATTTATTTTGTTGCTCAAATAGTTCCAGCTCTGGCCATTGGGAGCTCTTTCAGTTGGCTCCTGTGCTCTCCTCTTTGACGTACTCCTATCAATGCATTTATTTTGAGTACTTCATTACTTTTTGGTCTACAAGATGCTCCAGGCTCATTTAATATATTCCCTACTCCACCCTAGAATGAGCCACTTCTCCAAAGAGCATTGGTTTCTTTTATTAGAGAATGGTATTAGAAACCACAGACTGGAATGCTGGGTGTGCTTGTTGCTACTGAAGTATCTTTGCTTCTAAGCCCTCACAGCTGACAGAGCAAGAAATGGTGGTACACACTAGCCTGGGTATATACGTGTATTTATAGATATTTCTATATTTGGCCATCTGTATCAATATTAATATGAGGCGGAGCATGGTGGCTCACATCTGTAATCCCAGCACTCTGGGAGGCTGAGGCGGGTGGACCACAATGTCAGGAGTTCGAGACCAGCCTGACCAAAATGGTAAAACCCTGTCTCTAAAATTACTAAAATTAGCCAGGCGTGGTGGTGCATGCCTGTAATCCCAGCTCCTCAGGAGGCTGAGGCAGGAGAATAGCTTGAACCTGGGAGGCAGAGGTTGTGGTGAGCTGACCTCGTGCCACTGCACTCCAGCCTGCGTGACAGAGCGAGACTCTGTCTCAAAAATAGACAAACCAACAAACAAATGAATACCTAAATATGAGTTCATTCATACTGATATCTCCAACCTTAACCCATCAATAACACATGAATATTTTAGCAGTCCACCCCACTTGCTTGTGTGTAACCTGCCACCCCCAATAGTGAGAAACATGGCTCCCATCATCTCCTGGGATCAGTTTTTCATTATGTAGAAACATCTCACATAACTTTATTTTCTTTTGAAATTCCAAAGTAAATTAACTATCCAGACAAAAAACAAACTTCTAAAAGTATTGATTATGCTTTTTCATGCTACATTAGAGTCTGCTCTATTCAAATACTCCCCACACAAGGGGTCAAACTGCCAGCACTATCTTTAACATCATTAGCATCATTATCAATATCAATAAATGGTTATTGGGCCCCACTTATAGAACCACAAACTAAGCTGGTTTATGTGGACAGCCTCCGGGGGAACCTTGAGGTGTTGCCCCCTCACTAACACATGATAAATTTATATCACTATCATATGTATACATCTACATTTCTTTTTTAGGTTTCATACCTTTTAGACCTGAGAATACTTGTTTACTGGCATTATTGTATATAACACACTTTCTGGTATTCCAAATAAATTAGTACTTTTCAATTTCTAGTTCCATGGTTATTAGCATTAGCAAAAAGAAGGAAAAAAAGTTAAATGATGTGTCTGTTGCATAGTAGGTGCTCAGTAAATACTCACTCTCTCCATTTGGATGTCTGATATTCCTCTCAAACTCAACACTTACAAAACTGAATTATTAATCTTTTCCTATAAAATCTGTTCATACTCATAGCCCTCCGGTTGATGGCAAGTTTCTCACTCTAGAACAAAAACTTCAGTGCCATTATTAATTCCCTGTTTTTCTCATACCATGCAACCAATCCATCAGGAAACCCTATTAAGTCTACCTTCAAAATATGTCCAAAAGCAGACACCTCTTTACCATTTCTACTGCTGCCTCCATGATCTGAACCTTCATTCTCACTGCCTGTATTACTGAATAACCCTTTATCTGGTCTCTCTAAGTCTGCTTCTGGCCCTCTGTAGTCTTGGCAGCCAGAATAATCCTAGAAAAAGATGTCAGATCATGTTATTTTTCTGCTCAAAAGCCTCCAGTGGCTCTTTATTTTCTTAGAATAAGAGCCAAATATTTACAATAGCCTACAAAACTATAAGATCTGCCCCCTCTCCCATCCCATTACCTCTCTGATCTCATTTCCTGCTACTCTTCCCACACTGGCGTACTTGCTACCCCTCAAACACTCTGCGTATGATCCTGTTGCAGGGCTTTTGCACTGGCTTTTCCTCTGACGTGAATGCTCTTCTCTGGTATCTGGATGGTTAATGCCTTCATCTCCTTCAAGTATTTGCTCAAATGTCACTTTCTCAATGGAGCCTCCTGTGACCATGCTATTTAATATTGCACCTAGCTTCTATCCCTCACCATTCCTAGTCGCTGTTACCCTGTTCAGCTTTACTTTTTTCTCAGTTTTCTTATATTCTAACATAGAATATAATTTATTCACGTATGCTTATTGCTTATTGTGTGTCTCCCCCAGCTAGAATTTGAGTGACATAAAGGCAGGCATCTTGTTCAGTTTTGTTCATTGATGTATACTAGATGCCTAGAAGAAAAAAATATATAGATTGAATGAATAAACATATTATTTGAACTCTATGCTTCCTCTACCTCTAAATTATTCTTCAACTTTAAAAAAGCAACAAATAAAGGAAAACTTAATTTGATATAAAGGTATCAAGTAGGTATAAGGGCAAAAGGTATCCAAAATCTGAAATGTTACCAGAAGCACTGAGTTTTAAATTACTCATTTGTTAATGAGTATAATAATGTTAAAATACTGTTGTGACTTTTAAAGAAAAGTATATGCATAAAAGCAGTCAATAATCATGCATTAAGGGATTTCTCAGCTCTTAGACCTATATAAAATAAGGCCTTGGAAACAAGGTACAACTTGTTATAAGCCCTTAGAAGCCACTTTCTTTGTGGTGGCATTCCTCTGAAGACCACTTTTTATCCGAAGTTTGAAATGCTGAGCAAACACTGAGAATAGGAAAAGAGTTCTTTAAATATGTTTATAAAGATTAATAAAATTATATTGTACCAGTTTTAATAAGAACACTGAGATCACAGTCACTGAAGATGACTTGGAAACTTAGAATGGAGACAATTGAAAATTGTATATATGTTGCTCTGTTAAACATCTACTTTTCTTGACCACTAAATTTTGACCCTACTACTCATTATTAAAAAAACACAGTTTGTTTTCAAGAGCAAAACAGTTGTTTAGTAAATTTATATTGCTGAACATTCAGCACAGATGTAAGTTTTCCTTCCCTCCACTGTTTTCTTTCAAAAGTAGAAATAACTTCTGTAATAAATAAATAAATAAATAAATAAATTAATTAATTAATAAACTGTGGGTTCTATCATGTGTCCACTTAGTCCCTGGTACTGTTTCTTTTCTCTGAAATATTAGAAACTGGCTGAAAAGGCAAATGTTATTGGCATAGTTAGTATTCCAGTATGCCAAGCATTGTAGGGAGTGCCAGCTAGCAAGGTGGGGCATCCGGGAAGCTGATAGAATACCAACAAATGAACATATGACTAAATGCTGTTGTTTAAGTTTACCTCTGGGGAATCAGCCTATGAAGTTCCATGGTGACCTTTCAAGTTGTCTTTATGATTACTATGAATTTTCCTTTCACTCTTTATTTCCCTTCCACTTCTATTCTTGATCTTAAACCTGGAATAGGGAAAAGGGAAGATTTTTTTTCTTTTATCAGTGTCAATGAAGATGAAAGAATCAAGTAAGACAGGTTAGCTTCAGTTCATACGAGAGGGGCACTAAATTTCACTAGAGGTAGAGTAAAAGTATTGGATTTGGAATACATTGGTCTGTGTTACTCTAGGTTTAGGTGTTTCACTCTTATCACATTTGAATCTTTATGAACAGCACAAGATAGTCCTGTGTTTCATATAGCTGGGTTTTGTCAATGTGTGCTTCTCTGTAAGGCTGTGATTTATTTGCATCATAAATGAGTTTCTTTATTAGTAACATATTACATAATGGGCAAATTAGTTACGTTTGTATTTCAGTTTTTAAAAATCCAATTAACAGTGGTCAAAATATTAAAACCAAGTAAATATCCAGTAACATTCTTATCTCTAGAAGATTACAGGATCTAATACCACACCCTTACTTTAGATGGCTGAGACACATTAGTCACTTTTAGTTATTTCCCAGGCTTTACTTTTCATTTTTGTTATTATGCCAGCTCTTTTCCTTGTTTTGCCAATTAATTTATGTTCTTGTTCACAATTTGTGCCATTGTTTGCCTTATCTTAGAACCAAGGAATCCGGGAAAAGGTTCAAGTCTTTTTAATGTGGGTTTTTCCAAACCTGAAGTTTCCTAGATATGAGTATATAGAAATAAATTGGAATGTGATACTAATACAAAACCATATATTTATATACCTCTGTATACATCTTACATTTATGTGTGTAGATAAAATTTACATGTGTTTTCTATATAAGTTTATCATTCAATTGATATATATACACATAATTATAATATAAAAATGATTTTTCCTTTTTTTCTTTTGAAGTGAATAAATTGATTTTTCCCCTTTGAGGTCAGTAAGTATCATCAGTGCTATCCTGTGAAGTTGCTTTTTGAACATTTATCTTAAATAATGTGGTAGCTATTTTGATTCCATTACTTGGAGTATTATTTCCAGGTCTTTTTGAAAGCCAGCTATCCTTTTTTTCTGATAAATAGTTGAATTGAAATTAAAATGCAAAGTCCCTCCCTCCTGAAAGAGAGTGCCAGAAATCAATATGATACTTACTTATTCCTCATTGTCTAACAGTGTTTAGAGATTGTTAATCATATGTAATATAATGTTCCAATATTATTTTTGGCATTATATGCCAATAGCTATTTTCTGTGCAATAAACTATTCATTATTATGCCTTAAAACAACATCAGCCACTTAAAAATTTTTGTTAAAATTTGGGGAATTAATTCTGCTTGTGAGTAGAGTATTAA
The DNA here is from genome assembly GCF_002776525.5 of Piliocolobus tephrosceles. Lineage (NCBI taxonomy): Eukaryota > Metazoa > Chordata > Mammalia > Primates > Cercopithecidae > Piliocolobus > Piliocolobus tephrosceles. The sequence goes on along the minus strand of NC_045436.1, from coordinate 66,529,619 downwards.
CAAATCTCCTTCTTCTGTATGGAAAGATTACAATGGGTTAGCCTTCTGCTACTGCTTCACTGTATCTCTGATAAAAGTAAAAATGATTCCTAATTGGTTACCTGCCTTGGGACTGGGAGGAGTGTGGATGGATCATAAATACTGCTGGAAGCTACAGCTTTGGGCTTCCCATAGCATACTTCTTCTTACTGGGTATGTCCCTCCTTGTGTTTAACACCTGACCTGTCTGTTTTGGAGCTGGAGAATGGTCTCTGAACTCCTACTGAAGTGACATACTTGATGCTGTCCTGCTCACATGCTGTGTTCCTGGCCTGTGTCCTTCTTCAGAACTAGTCTGTGTCACATTTTGGCCCACTGAATCTTGTTAGTTTGATTGCCCTGCTGAACCCAACACCACTGCAGCTGGTTGAGCAGAATAGGCATTATACTATCATAAATATTTAATACGAAAAGTGTAATAATAATAATAACAAGTAATTCTTCCTTTATTTTTCAGAAATGTGTTACGGATGAGTGTTTCTTTTTTGAACGATTGGAATCTAATAACTACAATACTTACCGGTCAAGGAAATACACCAGTTGGTATGTGGCACTGAAACGAACTGGGCAGTATAAACTTGGATCCAAAACAGGACCTGGGCAGAAAGCTATACTTTTTCTTCCAATGTCTGCTAAGAGCTGATTTTAATGGCCACATCTAATCTCATTTCACATGAAAGAAGAAGTATATTTTAGAAATTTGTTAATGAGAGTAAAAGAAAATAAATGTGTATAGCTCAGTTTGGATAATTGGTCAAACAACTTTTTATCTGGTAGTAAAATATGTAACCATTGTCCCAGTAAAGAAAACTAACAAAAATTGTTGAAAAATGTATAGACTTCCCCCTTTTATATAGCATCTGCTGTTACCCAGTGAAGCTTACCTAGAGCAATGATCTTTTTCATGCATTTGCTTTATTCAGAAAGAGGCTTTTAAAATGTGCACATTTAGAGACAAAATTTCTTCATGGAAATCATATACATTAGAAAATTACAGCCAGATATTTAATCAATGCAAAATATCCACTGTTTCTTATGTCATTCATTAGTCTACATGTTTCTAAACATATAAATGTGAATTTAATCAATTCCTTTCATAGTTTTATAATTATCTGGCAGTTCCTTGTGATACAGTTTATAAAACAGGCCTGTGTGAACTGCTGGAAGTTCTTCCACAGTCAGGTCAATTTTGTCAAACCCTTCTCTATACCCATACAGCAGCAGCCTAGCAACTCTGCTGGTGATGGGAGTTGTATTTTCAGTCTTGGCCAGGTCATTGAGATCCATCCACTCACATCTTAAGCATTCATGCTGGCAAAAATTTATTGTGAATGAATATGGCTTTAGGCGGCAGATGATATACATATCTGACTTCCCAAAAGCTCCAGGATTTGTGTGCTGTTGCCGAATACTCAGGAGGGACCTGAATTCTGATTTTATACCAGTCTCTTCAAAAACTTCTCGAACTGCTGTGTCTCCTACATTTAAAAGAGATGTACAAATAAATAATAATTACATTTTTAGAAACTGTATCATCAAAGATTTTCAGTTAAAGTAGCATTATGTAAAGACTCAAAACATTATCCTAACAAAGTAGTTTTCAACACCAATTCTTTGCCTTGTGGACATCAAGAAATCCCAAAATATTTTCTTACCACTGTAAATTGAAGCTTTTGAAATGCTGAATATTTCTTTGGCTGCTACTTGGAGGCTTATCTACCTGTACATTTTTGGGGTCAGCTCTTTTTAACTTCTTGCTGCTCTGTTTTCCAAAAGGTAAAAATATAGATTGAGAAGTTAAAACATGTTGCATGGCTGCAGTTACTTTGTTTCTTGAGATAATATTCCAAAGAACTTAGATTCATTTCTTCAACACCAAAATGCTGGAGGTATTTCATCAGTTTTCAAAAATCTTGGAATATAAATATTTCTATAATTCAACAAAGGTTTTCACATTTTGTAAGGTTGATTTTTCAATTAAATGCAAATTGTATGGCAGGATTTTTATTGCCATTAACATATTTTTGTGGCGGCTTTTTCTACACATCCAGATGGACCCTCTAACTGGGCTTTCTCTAATTTTGTGATGCTCTGTCATTGTCTCCCAAGGCATTTAGGAGAAGCCCTTTAGAAAGCTGCCTTCCTCTACCACTTTGCTGGAAAGCTTCACAATTGTCACAGACAAAGAGTTTTGTTCCAATACTTTTTTTGCCTCCATTTTTCTTGTTTGTCAAATAGTAAATGATATTTGCCCTTACAGTAATCCTACTGGTGAAAAATATGCAAAGAAGAGGAAGTCACAGAAACATATCTCAATTCCCATGTTCTCTGACTGTAGACTCTTACCAATCCCCTGGATATGCTCTTGTATTTTCCCTCTAATAGCTATGGAAAGATGCATAGAAAGAGTATAATGTTTTAAAACATAAGGCATTTATCTGCCATTTTTTAATTACATGCTCACTTCCCTTACAATTGAGATTTGCCCATAGGTTAAATATGGTTAGAAATAACTGAAAGCATAAAACAAAAATCTAGGCCAGGTACAGTGGCTCATGCCTATATTCCCTGCACTTTGGGAGGCAAGCAGGAGGATCGCTTGAGCCCAGGAGTTCAAGACCAACCTGGGCAACATGGTGAAACCCCGTCTCTACAAATAAACACAAAGATTAGCCAGGCATGGTGGCATGCACATGTGGTCTCAGGTACTTGGGAGGATGAGGTGGGAGGGTCGATCACTTGAGGCCGAGAGGTCAAGCCTGCAGTGAGCCATAATCATGCCACTGCACTCCAGCCTAGGTGACAGAGTGAGACTTTGTCTCAAAAAAAGGGAGAAATTTTCCTTAATAAGAAAAGTAATTTCTACTCTGACATTCAATACATTTGTTATTAAATGTATTATTAAAGATGGTAGCACTAGTCTTAAATTGTATAAAATATCCCCTAACATATTTAAATGTCCATTTTTATTCATTATGCTTTGAAAAATAATTATGGGGAAATATATGTTTGTTATTAAATTTATTATTAAAGATAGTAGCACTAGTCTTAAATTTGATATAACATCTCCTAACTTGTTTAAATGTCCACTTTCATTCTTTATGTTTGAAAATAAATTATGGGGATCCTATTTAGCTCTTAGTACCACTAATCAAAAGTTCAGCGTGTAGCTTATGATCTATGCTGTTTCTATGCTGTGGAAGCACCGGACGGGGGTAGTGAGCAAATCTGCCCTGCTCAGCAGTCACCATAGCAGCTGACTGAAAATCAGCACTGCCTGAGTAGTTTTGATCATTTTAACTTAAATCACTAACTGAAATTTGAATGGACAAATAAGTGCTTTTGTCTCCAGAGTATGGGAGACCCACCTCGAGATGGATATTTCTTCCCCAAGGATTTCAAGATGAATCGAAATTTTTAATCAAGATAGTGTGCTTTATTCTGTTGTGTTTTTTATTATTTTAATATACTGTAAGCTAAACTGAAATAACATTTGCTGTTTTATAGGTTTGAAGAACATAGGAAAAACTAAGAGGTTTTGTTTTATTTTTGCTGATGAAGAGATATGTTTAAATATGTTGTGTTGTTTTGTTTAGTTACAGGACAATAATGAAATGGAGTTTATATTTGTTATTTCTATTTTGTTATATTTAATAATAGAATTAGATTGAAATAAAATATAATGGGAAATAATCTGCAGAATGTGGGTTTTTCTGGTGTTTCCCTCTGACTCTAGTGCACTGATGATCTCTGATAAGGCTCAGCTGTTTTATAGTTCTCTGGCTAATGCAGGAGATTCTCTTCCTGCCAGTGGTAGTATGATTTTTTAGGAAGGTAGTTTGTCAATTTTAATCTTGTGGATACCTTTATACTCATAGGGTATTATTTTATATAAAAGCCTTGAGGGTTGCATTCTATTTTCTATATGACCCTCTTGATTTTTAAAAAAACACTATGGATAACAATTCTTCATTTACCTAGTATTATGAAAGAATGAAGGATTTCAAACAAATGTGTTTCCCAGTTAACTAGAGTTTACTGTTTGAGCCAATATAAATATTTAACTGTTTGTGATGGCAGTATTCCTAAAGTACATTGCATGTTTTCCTAAATACAGAGTTTAAATAATTTCAGTAATTATTAGGTGATTCAGCTTCATCATTAAGAATATCTTTTGTTTTATGTTGAGTTAGAAATGTCCTCATATAGACATAGTCTTTCAGACCTCTACTGTCAGTTTTCATTTCTAGCTGCTTTCAGGGTTTTATTAATTTTAAGGCAAAGCTTAATTTATACTAAGCTTGGGAAGTATGGCTAACGCCAACTGCAGTTTTTTCTTCTTAATTCCACATGACTGAGATCTCTTAATTCCATATGGTCTCTGGATAGGTGGGTTGTTGTGAAAACCACACTTTTTTTTCTTTTTTTTAAAAAGGTAGTGAATTTTTAATTATCTGGACTTTAAGAAGGATTCTGGAGTATACTTCGGCCTGAAATTATACATATTTGGCTTGGAAATATGTGTTTCTTCAGTGACATCTACAAATAAGTATAGCTGAAATTCAGAGGACCCATAAAAGTTCACATGAAAAAAATCAATTCATTTGAAAAGGAAAGATGCAGGAGAGAGGAAGCCTTGCAAACCTGCAGACTGCTTTTTGCCCAATATGAATTGGGTAAGGATGCAAAACATAAGCTTAATTAGCTCACATGCCCTGCTGTCACATGGCACCAGTGGATAGTGTGAGAGAATTAGACTGTAGAACAAATGGCCTTCTCTTTCAGCATTCGCACCACTACAAAATCATCTTTTATATCAACAGAACAGTAAGCATAAACTAAGCAAAAGGTCAGTAAGTACCTGAAACCAAGATTGACTAGAGATATATCTTAATGCAATCCATTTTCTGATGGATTGTTAGGAGTTGGCTATATAATGTACATATGGTATTTTGGTTTGTGTAAAAGTTTTAAAAATCAAGTTTTAAGTACATAGACATTTTTAAATAAAATATTTAAAGGCAATTTAGAAAACTGCCTTAATATCATTGTTGGCTAAATAGAATAGGGGACATGCATATTAAGGAAAAGGTCATGGAGAAATAATATTGGTATCAAACAAATATATTGATTTGTTATGATACACATTGAATTTGATCCAATGGTTTAAGGAATAGGTAGGAAAATTTGGTTTCTATTTTTCGATTTCCTGTAAATCAGTGACATAAATAATTTTTAGCTTATTTTATATTTCCCTGTCTTAAATACTGAGCTCAGTAAGTTGTGTTAGGGGGTTATTTCTCAGTTGAGACTTTCTTATATGACATTTTACTATGTTTTGGCTTCCTGACTATTAAAAATAAAGAGTAGATACAATTTTCATTAAGTGAAGAATTACATCACCACTGCTCTATAATTGACTTTATTATATTTATTTCAAAGTTCATTTAAAGGCTACTATTCATCTTCCCTGATGGAATGGCCAGGATTTGTTTTCTCATAGTTTAATTCCAACAACAATATTAGTCGTACCCAAAATAACCTTTAATGCTAAACTTTACTGATGTATATGCAAAACTTCTCCATTTCAGACAAATTAATCCAGAAGCAGTCATAAACAGAAGAATAGGTGGTATGTTCCTAATGATATTATTTCTACTAATGGAATAAATTGTAATATTAGAAATTATGCGGCCGGGCGCGGTGGCTCAAGCCTGTAATCCCAGCACTTTGGGAGGCTGAGACAGGCGGATCACGAGGTCAGGAGATCGAGACCATCCTGGCTAACACGGTGAAACCTCGTCTCTACTAAAAATACAAAAAAAACTAGCCGGGCGAGGTAGCGGGCGCATGTAGTCCCAGCTACTCGGGAGGCTGAGGCAGGAGAATGGCGTAAATCCGGGAAGCGGAGCTTGCAGTGAGCTGAGATCCGGCCACTGCACTCCAGCCTGGGCGACGAGACTCCGCCTCAAAAAAAAAAAAAAAAAAAAAAAAGAAATTATGCTGCTAATTATATCAGCTCTGAGGTCATTTCTGAAATGTTCTTAGTCTGAACAAATTAGAAAATTTAAATTTTTATTCTTAGCTATAAATCAAGAAAATAAACACATTAATTTCCTCAACATTTTCAAGGCAATTAAAAATATGGAAGATACACACCAATATCTTCTCCAGGCTCTGACAGGCCTCCTGGAAACTTCCACATATTTTTCAACTGCAGTATAAAGTCAGAAAATAAAGTTAACATAACTTTCACTAACACACACATGTAGATTTCACAAAATCCTCCTATAATTGGTCAAAGTGGTTGAGAATATATTTTTTAGTAATTGCATGAAAAATTTTTCTAGCTTCTATCCTTTCTCCCTCGTTTCTTTTTTTCGGGGGAGCTGGTAACTGATGCAATCTTTTCTCACCTTTTCTCTTTAGGACATAGAAGTGGTTTTGTTTGGTTAACGTGATAAATTCTGTATGAATGAAACATTGGAGGGAAACATCTACTGAATTTCTGTAATTTAAAATATTTTGCTGCTAGTTGACTATGAACAAATAGAAGAATCTTACAGATGCTGCTATAAATAAGTAGAAAATACAGTATAAATTTCATCACTACAGTATGCTATTTTAAAATCTATTTCTTATATTGTATTTCTAATCAGATGTATTACTCTTATTTCTATTGTATGTGTTAATGATTTTATGTAAAAATGTAATTGCTTTTCATGAGTAGTATGAATAAAATTGATTAGTTTGTGTTTTCTTGTCTCCCATTTCTTTGTGTCTTCTTGTCTATGATTTCTTTTTTCTTTTGTTGGGGAGGGGCAGGTGGAAAGATCTGATCTTGGAATAGGGATAAATATAGAAAAATATATTAAAAACAATTATGAGATGACGTGGACAATATTCTTATGACTGACATGATTACTTTTCTTCCTGTTAGAGTTCTGTTATATCTATCCATCACATGGTAAAAACTAAAGAATGAGAAATTATAACATACTCGTAAGGGAGCTGTACCTTTGGCTAGTACCCTATACTCTTCATTCATAAAACAAGTTATGGACCTTTTACTGGTTTGCTTTGTGACCCACTTATTTCCTGGATGACTGCTTCTTAAAGAATGTGTCATTATTCAACTATGCTAGGTTGGAGACCAGTGGCATGGTTCCCAGAGTTTCCATAGACTGTTGATTATGTGGGTACAGAATTCAGGCTTTGAGTGTCTGGGCTAGGCTTGACATTAATTTATAAAGGATATTATGCTTTACTTTATTAATGTAGAAATATACCTGTAAATATACCTCTATATCAATGCACTATCTTCTAGATTCCATTTGGAAATAGTCCCAGAAGGGTTATTTCTCCAAACTATGCAGCCTTTGTCTGACAAGATGTTGAACTTTACCACTATAATTCCATTTACATTTTGAGATAGCATCTCATTCTGCTGGCCAACCTAGAGTACAGTGGCACCATCAGAGCTCACTGCAGTCTTGACCTGCCTGGGCTCAGGTAATTCTACCACCTCAGCCTCCTGACTAGTTGAGACTACAGGTGTGTACCACCACACCTAATTTTTTTTTTTTTTTTTAAGATGAGATTTCACCACGTTGCCCAGGCTGGTCTTGAACTCCTGAGGCTCAGGCAATCCTTCCACCTGGGCTTCCCAAAGTGCTGGGGTTACAGGCGTGCGCTACCATAACCAGCCTGTAAATTCTGTTTCTAACAAAAGAAAAGTTATAATGGAACAGACAAATGTTTCCTAAAAACAACAAAAGCTGACTTTAGAAATCTTTGACCATAAATGATTAGAAATTGATTGTTAATTAAATCTGGAGATGAACTTATTAGAAGGGGGAAAATGCTAGACATAAGGACTGAAAACAGCTCACACAAATTTGATTTTGACTATTTTATAAACTAAACCTTTTATATGGAAATATTAGGTATATGTTTATGCTGGTAAGTATTTTGTGACATTTTATGGTACCATTTAGGCTTTTAAAATGCTTACTTCTCCCCTAAAAAAGCTTGAGCCTGAGTATAGTCTAAGTAGTACAGAGGCCTAAGCTATCTGGTTTGTGCAAAATCTAGTTAATGTCCTAGATATGATCAATAGTGAGATGAGCATGTCTTCCCACTTTTTTTCTTTATATCAAACAATTCCCATTAGCTGTGTTTAGCAATATAACAACATTAAAATACTAATGCTGGGCACAGTGCCTCACATCTGTAATCCCAGCGCTTTGGGAGGCTGAGATGGGAAGATCACTTGAGCCTCGGAGTTCAAGGCTGTAGTGAGTTATTGTGCCACTGCACTCCAGCCTGGGCAACAGAGTGAGACCCCAGACGCTGTGCTGCGGGTCTGACCCGCAGACCCTAACCAAGTGAGGGATGAAAAAATGCACTCAGACACAGATATCCAATGAAAGAGTGGGCTGGGGACTGGGCCACTCAGAAAGAATTGCAGCAGCTACCGGTGCTGCAGGCATTTATTCAGTACAGATTTAATGACAAAGGCCTTAAGTCAACACAGTTGTGGGTAATAACATGGTCGCACCCACCCCACCCCACCCCCAACTGCTGCGGCCACAGAGAGAGTAGTCCTGCGTGTGGATTAACTTACCTAGATCAGTTTCTTTACATCCCCTTGTTACCTAAACTAAGCTTTCAGGCACCAGATAAGAGAATCTGGCTGCCTTCAACCAAATCCTTTCCCTAAACTTTTGTAAAACCTCCCAGCCTTCCAAGAAGGTTTTCATCTTTCTACAATTTTTCCCAACACCCTGACCAATCTCCTACACTATGCTAAATATTTTTATAAGAATTATGCATTTAAACTTCACAATACTCCCATGAGAGGCTATAATTTGTTTCCATTTTAGAGGTGATGAAACTGAGGGCATAAAAACACTTGCCTGGGGTCACACACCTAGTACGTGATAAACTCAGTGTTAAAATCCAGGCAGGCTTTTTCTAACCATCTTTTAAGAAATTGTAAAAGTCGATTTGATATTTTCTCACTAATCCTTAATGACTGTACACTGCTTTTTCATATACCTTTTAATTGTTTCCTTGGACGTAGTTGGAACATTCTATATAAATCCAATTATATTCTGTGTGTTAGACTTACACTTTTCCAGGGCTCACAAATTTGGACTACAGTTTAGTGCCAAATGTCTTTTTATCTAACTGTTGCTTGTGAGTTCCCCATCTAGAATGTTCTGATTGGCATGGAATTTATTTCCTAGCTAGTGATCTTTTATTATTCTTTCTTTCCAGCATATTGTTTTATGAGGAAAAAATTACTGAGGATCAGTTTTGAAAATGTAGCCTATGAGATTATGTTTTTCATCTTTATTCTCCCTTCCTATAAAAGAAGATGATATCTCTGTGCCTCAAGTGTAAAATTCCATGATCCTTTTTTTCCCTAATCTTAAAAAAGGAACTTTCCACTCTCTTGTGAAAGAAATATTCTAAAATGCTCTTGTGCTTAGCTGCTTTGTGGGATGCTACTCAACAGTCACATACATGACCCCTCCCTGCTTTGAGTTGGTGAGGTCTAGTTCCTTTAAGCATATCTGATTTTCACATACTACAAAAGGTATAGTATTCTTTTAACTTATAAAAATATGTGATTTTAAACCATATTTAGAGTAGTTCCATCATATTTTGGAATGGTGAGTGGTATGACAATTTTCCTATACATTTTCCAATGATAAATCTAATGTTCTGTGTCTGTGTGTGTGTGTGTGTGTGCGTGTAGCAGTAAATGGAAAACAGAAGACAGTGTGGATGAAGTAAGGGTGGTCTCATCACTGCAATCCTTCCTTCCCCAGCGTTAGAAATTGCTGGCCCAAGAAATAGTCATTTTAGCTACCAAGAAAGGGTAAATTTTCTGATGCATTTTTTAGAGATATTAACAGAATGTAAGATACTTTCTCTGTTAAAGCATGTTCAAGCTTAAAACCACTATTTCTTTGAAAACTTATCCTGAAGATAAACTCAAGTTTATTTTAGGGTTTCTAGAATGGGTGAAAATGATTCATTTCTGATTCTTTTTCTATTTTCTCTGTTCCACAGACATCTGCTTTCCTAAGCAAAGTATTCATTTTAAGACCTTCCCTAGGCATGGCTACCGAAATCCTAACCAAAAGTTTGTGTAAACACAACCCTTAAAAGACTACTAATTTCTTTCAGCCATATCTCAAGAACCGAGAGCAAGGGCACAGACCCGCTAACCTTTTCCCTTTGGTTCTCATATATATGTGACCTTCTTGTTCTGTCTTTACTCCAACTTGGTCAGATGCCAGAAATTTGGTTATCTTTTATTTTTCATTGTTCTAGTCTTTAATGATCCTATCACCTTTTATAATTCAGACCTACTGTATTTAGATAAATCTCACTAGCTACAATATTGTCACTATTACCAATGAGAAAGAAGCTACCATAGAGTGTCTAATAAGTTTGCTCATTCATTCAATAGAAATTTATTGAGTGTTAGGTGTTGGGCAAACAGAAGTTAATGTATATAGCAAGTGTAAAGAAGTTAATGTATATTGGGCATACAGAAGTTAATGTACATGGCAAACCCAGTCATTCTTTTTATCTTGGCACCGTGTATTTTTCTTAATAATACTTATCTCCACCTTACATAATATTTATTCATTTTATTATTTGTATCTTACACATTTGAATGTAAGCTCCATATGAAGAAACTTTGCTTTGCTAAACTCCATATGTGGAAACTATACATCTGTTCACTGATGTATACCTAGTGCTTAGTGCACCATGTATTTTTCTTAATAACACATCTCCACCTTACATAATATTCATCCATTTTATTACTTGTATCTTATGCATTTGAATGTAAGCTCCCTATGTAGAAACTTTACTTTGTTCACTGATGTGTACTTAGTGCTTAGAACAGTGTATACAGCAGACTATGTATAAGAACTCAGTCATATTCAGTGAATGAATTAGTAGGTCCCTACCCTTAACTCTTGAACACCCAGTTTATGGGGTCAAGTCACTGTTCGGTCTTTTATTTCTTAAGATATTGGGGTAGGAATGAAGGACTGGAATATGTGGGTAGGGAAGAAGAAAGGACATGTAAGTGTCAATTTAGATATGTGTTTGAATTTGTGCATATGCTCATGTTGAGGGTTAAATTTTCCCCTGCAAAAAACACTTGACATTAATGCCTGGGGAGAGTGAGGTACGTAAAGAAAGGAGAGAAACTGGCTTGGATATCTGAAAAGAATGCCAGTTAGTTATTTATAATAAGTAAATAAGTATATATAATCTATATATAATTTATTAAACATTAAATATAGATTACATATAGCTAATAGCTATCAGTTATATCGAAATATCACCTAATAGCAAATATTTACAGAAATTAAATTATTCCATGTCTTTATTTCAACATTGAACTATATGTTAATTCTTAATTTTCATATTTTGTTGCTCTCTTAGATGGATCTCTGTTTATAACTTAAAAAAATCAAAACCCTACTTAGGAGTGTCATTCCTACTTAAACCACAAATAAACTATCTTATATAATTTGAACTTCTTTAGCTTCTACCAGTACCAACTGCCTAAAAGTGTAGGGGGAACATGACTAGATTCTGAAAAACATCACTTTCTTGTTCTTAAAGGACCAATTATTGGCAGGTTTGAGAATCAGCAGAGCCAGGAAGCTCAATATGCCAGTTTAGTGGTTCTCAAACTTTACATCAGAATCACCTGGAGGGCTTGTAAACCAGAATTGCTGGGCTTTATCCTCTAGAGCTTCAGATTCCACAGATCTGGGGTAGGGCCTGAGAATTTGCATTTTAATAAGTTGATGCTGTTATTGTCTCTCAGCTCCAAATCTACCCTTCTGTACTTGCTTAGTGATTCTGGAGCTGGGATTCTGCTAACCAGTTTCTGCTTTGCCAGCTGACTCCATTTTACGCTCCACCATTAGACTGCAAGGCAAGAGGAGGAAGGGTCTAGCTCCTTACTGTGGGCTTTCTGTGTGCTCGTGGTTCCTGTGAGTTATCACTACTTCAAGGCTGCTTCACTCTAGCAGCAGCAGTTCCTTTCCATAGTATCAGCAGAATCCAGTTTGCAGTTATCCTAACATTTCTAAGAGAAGCTTCATTTTGCATCCCCTTCCCAAGAGGCACCAGCAAGCTGATGCCTCATCCTCAGAGATATGGGTCCAAATAAACCAGCAGCAGCTGAACACCATGAGATTTGCATTTTAGCTGTGTATGGTCCCACATGAAGGAACCCACAACCCACCAGAATGGCATAATGATTACTCTAAACTGAAGACATTGAAGATACAGCAGATGCAAAAAGAAGCATTCCTGAGCTTCCCTTATCTGATTAAAGGCAAAGCTTTCTGAGAATGAAGCTGCCATTAATCCCCTGAGTAGGAGTGGGGGATTGAGGGGGTTGGGGAAGCTTTCAGCCTGGAAGGAGACTGACCATTAGCACCTAGATGAGAAATTGCATAACAAAACCTTGTCAGAAGCTACCATGCCTGCATGTTTTCACTAGAAGCCCTATACCCTTCTTTCCCCTTTTACTAATATGGTATAGTATATAGTATATAAACCCTTACTCCTAGCCAAGCCATTCCTTATAGAGTACTCTTGAACTTTTCTCCTGTTAATCTATCTGTTGTCAATTAATTTGTAGTACTATCCCCTCCACCCAGTTCTAAGTTGGTAGAGGAAAAGTTTTCTTCCCCACCTACTTTTTTGCTTGCTTGTTTTAGATGGAGTCTTCTCTGTCACCCAGGCTGGAGTGTAATGGCATGATCTTGGCTCACTGCAATCTCTGTCTCCCAGGTTCAAGCAATTCTACTTCCTCAGTCTCCTGAGTAGCTGGGATTATAGGTGCACACCACCATGTCCGGCTAATTTTTGTATTTTTGTAGAGACAGGGTTTTACCATGTTGGCCAGGCTGGTCTTGAACTCCTGACCTTGTGATCCACCTGCCTTGGCCTCCCAAAGTGCTGGGATTACAGGTGTGAGCCACCGTGCCTCCCTTCTTCCCCACCTACTTTATGACTTAACCTCTTTGGTTGACTTTCCCAATCTGTGAAATTAGGAACAGGTTGCTATGACGATTAAAGTAGGTAATTAATATACAGCACATAGTGTATCTGGAGTTGGTTCCTTCCAGGTTTGTGGTCTTGCTGACTTGGAGAATGAAGCTGCGGACCTTCATGGTGAGTGTTACTGCTCTTAAATATAGCACGGACCCCAAGAGTGAGCAGCAGCAAGATTTATTATGAAGAGCAAAATAACAAAGTTTCCACAGCGTAGAAGGGGACCCGAGTGGGTTGCCGCTGCTGGTTGGAGACGCCAGCTTTTATTCTCGCCCATGTCCTGCTGATTGGTCCATTTTACAGAGCAGTGATTGGTCCATTTTACAGAGTACTCATTGATCCATTTTACAGAGTGCTGATTGGTGTGTTTATAATCCTTTAGCTAGACACAGAGCACTGACTCGTGCGTTTTTACAGAGTGCTGATTGGTGCATTTACAATCCTTTAGCTAGACACAGAGTGCTGACTGGTGCATTTTTACAGAGTGCTGATTGGTGCATGTACAATCCTCTAGCTAGACAGAAAAGTTTTCCAAGTCCCAATCGACCTGGAAAGTCCAGCTGGCTTCACCTTTCAGTAGGATAGTGTGAAGCACAGGTTAAACATTCACTAAATGCTAAATGGTGTTATTAATAAAATCAAGTTTCTTAATGTCTTACACTAAGTTGATTTTCTCAGTAGTTTTGTCATATTATAACATTAAAGTTGCATCTTCCAGGCTTTTAGATCATAGCATATTTTACTCAATAGGTTCTTTTACATTTGGATCTTTTGTTATTTGAAGGCGAATGAGGATGATCATTCATATGTACGCCTGTGTTTATACACGTTACACAATGACAGTCCCATTATTTGTTTACCCCTCTATGTGCTGTTATACTTTACCTCTGCCAACATAAAAGTGGTCTTTTCCACATAGGAAATTTTAGGAGTACTATTCACATATTTCCACCCATGAGTCACAGACAGAACTAGGACTTTGAGAGGTCATCTCTAATTCAGGTATTCTCTGATAAGTCACTCAGTGCCTAACACACCTACGACAAATGGTTCCCTGGCTTCCATAGTTTCTCCAAATCCTTTAACAAATATTTGGAGGCTAAGACTGCAGACTAGTCAATAAAGATGCACAAGGATTCCTTCTCTGCTTGCGGATGTCATATGCTCTAATAAGAAAATATAATGCAGAATGCTGATTCATATAAATATCAATATCTTGTGCTCTGTTGTAGCCACAGGATTACTTGTACTTTTCTCATAGTTATTTTCATCTTATAGTTAACATTTCTTCAGAAAGTTGATATTTGTACTTCATGGGGATTATGTTGACTTTATTTTTCTGAGGGAACAATTACGCCAATCAGTTATTTTTCATAAGTTAAGTGAACACTCCTAAGAGGTCATCAGTTCTGGTTGCCATCCTGAATATTCCAGACTATTTCTGATTTTAAATACACTGTTCTAATATTAAATACTCTATCTTTTGCTGAGCCCCCAGGCAAGGGGAGGCTGTTTTCTGTAGCCAGAAGAAGGGTACTGCTTCTGCTGGCTCAGAGGGTTCAAGAGAATTTGAAATTCAATATTCTCATGTTCATTCACTCAGGGTCGCAGGATCCCCACTCTTCTCCTGCTAGGGGATTGGCTTTGACACAGGACACTTATCAAACTCTACTCAGTCTCCTTTGCAGCTCTGATATTCTTACAGTTGGATCTAGGCCTGATTTTCAGTATTGCTTTTGTGGCTGGAGAATATGGGGGTCTCTTTAAATGGTGCCATGGAGGTCTTGGGGTTTTCATATTGTGCCTTGAATTGACAGGCTGACTTGAGCTTGTCATTTTTATTTTGCCAAGGCATCTAAACTAGTTAACAAAAGTTAGCCATCTCCAAAGCTGTATAATTATTATTACCCCCTGTACTGTTGAAGTGCCATGGCTACCAAACAACTCAACACTTCAGTTTCCATCTGTACCTCATTCCTTTCCATATGTAACAATCTTAGTTACTGCTATGTTACTATATGCCAGGGCTTATCACTATCCAGCTCTATTGATGCCAGAATGCTGACTGGACCTGGCAAGTAGGACGTGTCAAGTATTCTAAATGTCCTAGTAAGACATCTGGGCGCTAGAGGATAGGAGATGCCCTTATTAAGTGTTTAGAAGTATAGTTGTTAGAGGTGTTTAAATCAGAGTGACTCCATCTTGTAAAGAGGCTGGGTAAAATAAGGCTGAGACCTGCTGGGCTATATTCCCAGGAGGTTAGGCATTCTAAGTCACAGGATGAAATAGGAGGTCGCACAAGATACAGGTCATAAAGACCTTGCTGATAAAACAGATTGCAGTAAAGAAGCCAGCCAAAACTCACCAAAACCAAGATGGGGATGAAAGTTACCTCTGGTCATCTCACTGCTCATTATATGCTAATTATAGTACATTAGCATGCTAAAAGACACTCCCACCATGACAGTTGAGAAATGCCATGGTAATATCAGGAAGTTACCCTATTTGGTCTAAGAAGGGGAGGAACCCTTGGTTCCGGGAATTGCCTGCCCCTTTCCTGGAAAACTCATGAATAAGCCAACCCTTGTTTAGCATATAATCAAGAAATAACTCTAAGTATCCTTAGCAGAGAAGCCCAAACCACTGCTATAGTATGGAGTAGTTTTTTTTGAGATGAGTCTCACTCTGTCGCCCTGGCTGGAGGGCAGTGGCACGATCTCCGCTTTCGGCAACCTCTGCCTCCTGGGTTCTAGTGATTCTCCTGCCTCAGCCTCCCGAGTAGCTGGGATTACAGCATGCGCCACCATGCCCTGCTAATTTTTGTGTTTTTTTTAAAGTAGAGATGGGGTTTCACCATGTTGGCCAGGCTGGTCTCAAACTCCTGGCCTCAAGTGATCCACCCGCCTAAGCCTCCCAAAGTGCTGGGATTATAGGCACCAGACACCGCACCTGGCCTATTCCTTTACTTTCTTAATAAACTTGCTTTCACTTTACGGATTTGCCCAAATTCTTTCTTGTGTGAGATCCAAGAACCCTCTCTTGGGGTCTGGATCAGGACCCCCTTCTGGTAACATAGTAGTCTGTAGATCTCTAAGGTATGGGCTACTTGGTGCACCTTGCAATTATCCCCACTCACAGCACTTGGAGTAATACTGTTTTACATTTTGGAAGCAGCATATATCATATTTGGGAATACTTCTCCAATTCATTTCTACTAACAAAAAGCTTGGATCCTTTCCTCCTACTGTGAATTGTAAACTAAAAATAAAATCCTAAACCCCTACCAAGTGAATGGACCCCGCCTCTTGACCAAAGGGACCCCCCAAAAACCTTATAAACTAAATCCCCAGCCATGATGGGTAGGGAAGTTGGACACACCTCATTATACCCCTTCCCTTTTGGAGTTTAGGCACAACTGATGATTATTATGTTAACACAGAGGTCATAAGGTAACAAAATGGACTCTTTGTGACAATAAGATACCAAATTATAAACAGGATCTAAAGCCATGCCAGACAAGGGCTAAGTCACACAACCCTGCAGGTCACTCTGACCCAGTGTATTATTGGTTAACAGACTTCTTTATTTTAACTTAAAACATTCTTTCTGCTGACTCTAAATTTTTAGACAAAGCTTCACTTCCTTAATCACTTGTAAGTTAGAGAATCTGTGAATCTACCTATAGCCTGTAAGCCTCCTCTTTAAACATCCTGCCTCTTCAAAACATCCCGCCTTTTCAGGCGAAATCAATGTATACCATCCACGTATTGATTTACATTTCTGCTTGTAACTCCTGCCTCCCTCAAACTTACTAAACAAAACTCTAATTCAATTGCCCACTGGCACACGTTTGTAGGACGTCTTGAGACGCATTTCCCAGACCATGGTCACTCATTGGTTCAGAATAAACCTTTTAAAAATGTTTTACAGTCTGATTTTTCCATTAGCAGAATTAATAAAGTGGCACTCTGATCTATAAATTAATCTCTTATTACCCTGAATTAATCTAACTCAGAATCCAAACAACTCTGAGTAAAGAAAAAAAATTAAGGTTTGTTAACTTGTAAAGGACCAACTGCTGAATCATGTGTGCTCTGAAAAGTTCAGCCATCTCAGTGAGCCAAAAACAAAAGGATTTTTAATAAAAACTTCTTTCTTTCCTACTTACAGTCTACAGTCTTTATTTGGGTCTTCTAAAATCTGTAAAAATAGATCATCATCCTAGGTTTTGAGAAGAACTGATAATTACTCTTTATCTCCTTAAATTAATCATCTCCCCCCCATCCCAGCTTTTTTTTTTTTTCTTGAGACAGGGTCTTACTCTGTCACCCAGGCTGGAGTGCAGTGGCTTGATCATGGCTCACTGCAGCCTTGACCTTCCAGGCTCAAGCAATCCTTCCACCACAGCCTCCCAAGTAGTTGGGACTACAGGTGTACACCACCATTCCTGCCTATGTTGTTTCTTTAGTTTAGGTTTAGTGAAAAGATTCCTCTATAGGCTTCTGATTCTGCCTATTACTAGTTGTGTAATGTTGAATAAGTTATTGTAACCTCTCTAAATCTCAGTCCTAAAATAATAGAGATAATAATAAGTATGATTATTAAATGAGAAATGTTTCATGAAAATTATTTCATGCAAGTATTTTATGCCATCACAAATTATTTGATTGTCTGGTTTTATTTCTACTGACAGAGTAAAACATGATAGAATTAAATTTTTTTTTTTACCCTGAAAACCTCATAAACTAGGATCAGGATTGTGTGCTATAACAGAGGATTAAGTATTAGCAAACGTTTGGCTATGACTTTTTAGGAGGCTAAAGGCCAGAACAGAGCCTTCTGTGCACTACAGGCTGGTACTACCACTTTATTAAGGTTTTTAATTCTCTTTAGATATGACTATAGGTTCTAAGAGCCACCAAATAAACCATTCATGAAGTTATCTAGGGTTAATTACTCAAAAGTCACCAAGCCTAAAGGTATGACCTTCAAATGACTGTAAAGGCCATACAAAAGAAACTCAGAGTGGAAAAAGGGAAAACTCTCCACTTGATTCTTTATAAGCAAACATTACAGGATGAACTCAGTTATTCCAAAGAATGACTAAAACAGTGCCACTGTGGATTGAGTTTTCCCCTACAATGGGATGACACTTATTTATTTGTTTTGTCATTAGGTCTGGATCTCCCTTTGTTTTCTGACTATTTTGAAAAACACTAAGAAACATTTCAGAAAACACTTTCATTTATTTGAAACTAAGATGAATAAAACTAGAGAAGCATTAAGTGCAACCATGATTAACAGAGAACCATAAAAGTTTTAGTGGTTTACCTGGAATTCAGGCAAATTTATTAAACATAGTTTTCACTATTACCCTGTTTTAAAAATATAGCCCAATTCAATTCTTTCCTTTTCACTTACATATTTCAAGTACAGATTGCTCTGGGAATTTGATTTCTGTAAGCAGAACCTGTTAAGTTATTTGTCTTTGCAGGTTTTATAAGGAAACAAAAAACCCACTCAAAAAACATAAAGCTGTCTAGGTTTGGAGTAAGACAGTTCAGCTATATCTGCCAGGAAAGCTCCATTTTCTCCAGACTGCAATGTAGTTTTTAACATTATCAGACCCAAGTTTGTTTTCTATGAATTTCTGTGTTTTATTACATGAATAATAACATGGATAGATTCTTATTTGGTAGATTAACCAACCCTGAAGGACTGCTTGGAGTGGAACAATCACGTTATCTGGCTGTCTTTCAGCCTCTGTTAAAGTCCATAATGAAATGTTATTTGACAAAATCACTTCTGAAACCCAGTGTGCTATTTAAAAAACCTTCATGGTTTACCCTTTTCTTTCCACAATACCAAAGTGGTTTAGACCACATTTTATCTGGACATTGTATAAGTATTTATGCTATGTACATGAAAGATATATAGAAATACAAAATTACCACATTACAATATTTTGTTTGACCATTGAGTCTAACTCCTAAATCTTATAAGTGGGGAAACTTAGGTCCCCGAGTCAGAAAGACAGGTAATGGCATGGCCAAATCCTAGGGACCCGGGTCTGCTGATGCAGTTTTGTCTCAATAACATCATTCACATGAGCCCAGGAAAGATTAAATAAATTTTGGTGACCTACTTCTTCTTTAAATGAAAAGAGAGATAATCAAAGGGATATACTTAGAAGACAGTAAAATCCTTTTATGATATCTCTTTAGAAGTAACTGCTACATACCAAGGTCTAGTCTTTTTTTTAAACATAACAAAAGAAATTAACCAATTTATGTTACTTGTACATACAGTATTTGTCAATAATGTTTGGGCATATCTTCTGTCTGCTATACTGGAGAGAGTTATAATATCCACTTTGGGTTGAAGCCAACTTGCCAAAGTAGAAGTGGCAAAGGGATTGGAACTCTGGTCAGTCTGGCTTCCAAGCCCATTTTGTTTATATCAGCTCCCTCTCATTGGGCATACTGTTGTCAGGCTAATTTGCATATTGTTATTAGATTAATCTTGTCCATATATCATCATCATCATCTTGTCATCACAATCAAAATCTTTTAATAGTTACTGTTTCCATGTGAAGTCTAAACTCATCTGCCTGGTTCTCAGGCACCTCATACCTAGGCCCTATTTTTAACCACTCAATTATGCCTCCTACTCTCTGGTCATTACCATTACATATATATATGTCCCAATTCAAATACAAAACTTATTGAGGGCTAGGTAAAATACACTTTAGGTGTTCTATAAATTTCTGTTGAGGACAAAAAGCTTAATTTGAATCAGAGATCCTGCCTTAACTAAAACTTCAAAGTTACTTGGAGCCATGAGAATAGTTTTAGATAGCATTTCCAAGAAATGTGTGATACTGCTTTCAGCTATCATTACGAACATTAATTTAAACTTTAAGAACATATGTGGTGGGGAAAAATGTTTGACTCTGTCCACTAATATTTGCTGAAGTCTCAGAAAATGTCAAAATCATTACTCTCTTTCACTTTTACTTCTGACTCCCGAGCATGAAAACATCTGATTCCTAATCATGGTACTTCTCTGGGAAATATTTGCTGCTTCTAGTCACCTAGACTCCTTATCTTGGTACCCAATCCTCTTCACATTGTTTCCAATCTAGCTCTCAGGTCAAATATCTTACCACTGTCCACAGTCTGGGCCACAATGAACTTTTTACCATTATTTCTGAACTACATCAGTCCCTTTCTGAGCTCTGTGCCTTTGTATAAGCAATTCTAATTTTTTTTTTTTTTTTTTTTTTTTTGAGATGGAATCTTGCTGTGTCGCCCAGGCTGGAGTGCAGTGGCCGGATCTCAGCTCACTGCAAGCTCCGCCTCCCGGGTTTCCGCCATTCTCCTGCCTCAGCCTCCCGAGTAGCTGGGACTACAGGTGCCTGCCACCTCGCCCGGCTAGTTTTTTTTTTTTTGTATTTTTTAGTAGAGACGGGGTTTCACTGTGTTAGCCAGGATGGTCTTGATCTCCTGACCTCGTGATCCGCCCGTCTCGGCCTCCCAAAGTGCTGGGGCAATTCTAATTTTATCAGTTTGTTTTTTTATCTTTTTTCTTCTGCACCTGGAAAGCTCCTACTCATTCTTTAAGACCTAGTTTAAATGTCACCTCCTCTGAGAAGTCTTTGGGGACTTCGTCAGGCAAAGTTAATTGCTATCATCTATTGTATGACTGTCTTTCCAAATAAATAGTAAGCTGCAGGGCATAAGGTATATTGTCTTACTGCTTTTTCTATTCTCAGCACCTGGCCCAGAGTAGAACTCATTGAGTGCTGAATGAATGGAAGAATATCTTGATAATATATTCACACAGACTTGTCTTCCCAATTAAATACAGTCATTTATAATTTTCCTTTAGCCATAAAGTAATAGATAGTAACACTGAGTGTTACCTGGAAATTTTCAAGACCTGTATAAGTACGTTGGTTTAAATAAATATCTAAGGTGATCCATAACTGCTTAGAAATTATTTTTTAAATATCTTACTATAACCCCTTAGGCATATTAAAATTTCTACATTTTATTCTTCTCTAGAAAGAAATAAACATTTAGAAAGCAATTTATAAAACAGAAGCAGCTTACTTTATTTCGATCTTGTACAACCAGAATTTTTCTAGTACTTTCATCAAATACAGCTCCTATTGGGGGAAAAAGAAAAGATAATTGAGAAATATTAATTTCCTTCACCTTAATCTCCTCCCACACTCTCTATCTGTGGTGATCAAAATTCTACCCATACTTGAAGCCCTGGTTCAAATACAGGTGGAGTATTCCTTATCTAAAATGTTTGAGAGCAGAAGTGTTAGATTTTTCTGGATTTTGGAATATTTTCATATACATAATGAGGCATCCTGGAGATAGGACCCAAGTTTAAACATGAAATTCATTTATGTTTCATATATACATTGTACACATAGGCTGAAGGCAATTTTTATACAATATTTTAAATAATATTGTGCATGAAAACCAAGATTTGACTGCATTTTGACTGTGACTTGTCAAATGAGGTCAGGTATGGAATTTTCCACTAGTGGCATCATGCCGGTGCTCAAACACTTTTGGATTTTGTAGCATTTTGGATCTTTGATTTGTAGATTGGGGATGGTCAACCTGTACCACCTCATCCATGAAGACACTAAGTGCTTGTCTTAGTCCATTTGGGTTGCTATAACAAAATAACCATAGACCGGATAGTTTATAAAAAACAAACTTGGCCAGGCGCAGTGGCTCACGCCTGTAATCCCAGCAATTTGGGAGGCCGAGGCGGGCGGATCACGAGGTCAGGAGATCGAGACCATCCTGGCTAACATGGTGAAACCCCGTCTCTACTAAAAATACAAAAAAAATTAGCTGGGCGTGGTGGCGGGCACCCGTATTCCCAGCTACTTGGGAGGCTGAGGCAGGAGAATGGCGTGAACCCGGCAGGTGGAGCTTGCAGTGAGCTGAGATCGTGCCACTGCACTCCAGCCTGGGTGACAGAGCGAGACCCTGTCTCAAAAAAACAAAACACAAAAAACAAAAAAAACCAACTTATTTCTCGCAGTTTTGGAAGCTAGGAAGTCCAAGATCAAGGTGCTGGCAGATTCAGTGTCTGATAAGGGCTCATTCTGCTAGCCCTGTCCTCACATAGTGAAAGAGGCAAAAAAGCTCCTGTGGGCCTCTTTCATAAGGACACTAATCCCATTCATGGGAGCTCTGCCCTCATGATCTCCTCACCTCCCAAAGGCCCCACCTCTTAATACCATCACACTGGGGATTAGGTTTCAACATATGAATTTTAGGGGGAACAAACATTCAGACAACATATGTGCTTACAATATTTATTGAATAAATGAATTGACTTCTCATTTTTATTCCTTGAATCACTATCCATAGAACATAGGCTGTGCCCCCTGATGATCCAAATCTCAAATATCTCAATATTCATTTCAAGAACTTTCTGAAGCCAATTAAATTTTCTTATTATGTATATGTACAACTTTATAATCTACTAATATACTGCTTTGGAAGAGTTCTTTGTTTTATATATAAGTTCTAGTCCATTTCTTTTGTTTATTCATTCATCATACGCATTGCATATTCTTTCTTTTTAAAAATATTTCCCTTTGGGCAATGTTGGGTCAAAAATACAAATGACAGTTTAGTGATTTTTATTATGATCATTTAGATGCTATGATTTAAACATTATTTGTATTTAAATAATGTGGGATGATATTTTTTGAAAGATACTTTCAACATATTTGTCCATGCTTTCAATATTAACTGAGTTCCTATATATAATGTATATAGATCCTAGGTATATTAATTGAGCTCCTACTATGTACCAGGCATTTTTCTAGGTGCTACAGATATAGTGGTGAACAACACAAATGAAATTCCCTATCCTTATGGGGCTCCTATTCGGGTATGTATGTGGGGAGGTGCCAAAACAAGCAAAAAATAAATTATATAGAATATTAGAAGGTGATAAATGCTATGTAGAGATAGAGTATAGAGAAGGAATAAATATGTGTAACATGGGGAAAAGTAATTGAAATGCAATTGAAATGAAAACATCACACTTGAGTATTTTAAGGCAGGAAGGAAAATCACCAAGTGAGATAAAATTAACGTTAACGTTGGCTTCTATTAGAAAATGTAAACTTTAATTTAATTGGACTTTACAAGAAGTAGAATGCCAAAGAAATGCCAAGGAAACTTACTCTTAAATTTTAATAATTTGTGGTTACTCAAATTGAACTTCTCCCTAATGAATTCACTGTAAACATGAGCACAGCATGAGAGACAAAACCAGCACCACTAAAGCACAATTTGAGCGACCCCTGCTGGTCACAACATAAAAATTATTATTATGATTAGGCACTGTGCTTCAATGCACATTAGCTCAGGTATAAATCACAATTATCCTGTGAGTGATATGAGTGTCTGACTTCATACGGCTCTAAATGGTAGAACTGGGACTAACAGCCAGTCTGTCTGGATTTTAGGCAGGCACACTCTTCTCACTGTGCAATGCTGCCCCTCCACAACACTGAAACTGCTCTTTCAGAAGGCTCACATTTCCATCCCATTCATTAAAAAAAATTGAGTATTTACTTTATGCCAGTCACCGTCTTTAGCCTGAGGATATTGTGGTGACCAAGACAGATAAAATATCTGCCTTTATGGAGTCTGTATTATTGTGGTGGAGATTAAGTGATACAATATAATTAATTATATATACATGATATAACAGAATTTTAGACTATGATAAATGCTATAAAGAAAAACAGAGCTGGATAAAGGGACAAGGAATGATGGCACTGGTGTGCAGGGAGAAGTTACTTCTAGACAGGAGGGTCAGGAGCTTTTCTGAGAAGGAGCCACTTGAGCAGAAACTTCGGCTATAAAGAACTAGATAAAGAAAGTTCTGGAGAAGCGTGCCGCAGGAAGAGGAGCCAGTAGATGTCAAGGCTCTGAGCCAGACACAAGCTTGCTAAGTTTGAAAAGCAAAAGAAAGCAATGGCTCATGCAATTCCAGCCACATCTGCCTTCAGTAGTTTACAACAAATATCAATTATTTTTCTTTCCACCTAAAACTCTGCACCCCAGCCTGGGCAACATGGCGAAACCCTATCTCTATGAAAAATATAACAATTAGCCTGGCATGGTGGTGCATGCCTGTAGTCCCAGCTACTTGGGAGGCTAAGGCAGGAGGATCACTTGAGCTAAAGAGGTCGGAAGGAGCCCAGATCATGCCACTGCATTCCAGCCTGGGTGACAAAGTGAGACCCTGCCTCAAAAGAAAAAAAAAAGCAAAACAAAAAACAACTCTGCATCTTTCCAGAACAATTTCTTACATTACCTTGTCCACACCCCCAATAGTGGCTTCAAATCCTAGTCAGTGCTCAAGATTGGTCAAGTTCTGCATTTCCTATTCTTTGAGCTGCTCTAAACTATAATGCACAATATAGTACTTAGTTATCAACAGGTCCTTCATAGGATACTCTTTTTGCATATATTACCAATTCTGTGGTAATAACTGGGACCTCTTAAGAGTCTGTGCCTGTGAATGATAATTATTTGTATAACTTTCCATTGAAGTGTGAGGCTGTCACTAAATTATTGAGTAGAACCTTTTGAAATAGAGCTGAATGGAGAGTTTCTGAATGTCTACTTGCTACAGGGAAGCAAGACAGGGACAGAGAGGACATTATTAGGCATTCTTGAACAACTCCTTGAAAAGCCTTTAGAAAAGTCTTGAAAAGCCTTTAGAAAAGTCTTGAAAAGCAAACTCCCTTAAAAACTCTTGTAAATTATATAAAGGCAAATAAAATTATTAATTAAATAATGTTTTATTGTTTTTATTTATTAAGGTCATAAGGATTCCTTACTATTATAGTTTTTCTGGAAATCTAAGAATTTCCTTAACTCTAGTCCTTAAAGGGTAGTACTGAGACCACCAGCAGCAGCAGCAGCAGCAGCAGCAAAAACCGAAAAAGCCAGGAAAACCATCTGAATTTTCAGGCCCCACCCCAGACCTACTGAATCAGAAACTCTGGATATAGGGCCCAGCAAGCTGTTGTAAGATTCCAGGTGATTTTGATGCAATCTACAATTTGAGAACCCCTGTCTTACTCCGAGGGAAGTCTTCTCTCAACTTTCTTATGTCTCTGAAGTTAATCAGCCACTTCAAAATTCTACTCCACACTTAAATTACACTATTTTAAACAACTGCTTGGCACAATAATGTAAATATTATTAAGAAGTAATGTTCAAATCATTGAAAAGTTGGTTTGCTTTACCTGAAATTCAACATAAAAGTTATCATTTACTTTACAAATTCACATAATTAGTGCTAACATGTTTTACTCTATAATAAATTTATTCCCTGATCCCAATTCAGTGCTACTATTTGAGTAGTGAAGTTTAATTATATGTGTAAAATATATTCAAGTATATCTCTTGGAAAACTAAACACTAAACTTGTTCTCTGTGTTGCTGTCCACTGATTGAGGCAAACTTCATCTATTTAAAAGCACTATGTAATAGATACTGTAGCCCCTTTGTCCAGTTTTGCTTTCTGTGGTTTCAGTTATACAAGGTCAACCATGGTCTCAAAGTGTTACATCACTACTCTTGTGCTTTGGGGCCATTAATAAGGAAAATAAGGGTTATTTGAACCCAAGTACTGTGATACTGGGACAGCTGATCTGATAACAGGGAAGGCTACTAAGTAACTAATGGATGGGTAGCCTATAGATACACTGTACAGGGGGATGATTCACAGCCTGGGTGGGACAGAGCAGGATGGTGAGAGATTTCATCACACTACTCACAACAGCATGCAATTTAAAACTTAAGCGTTTTTTCTGGAATTTTCCATTTAGGTCATAATGCCTGTCATTCACCTCAGTTCACCTCATCATGCAGGCGTTTTATCATTTCATACCATCCCAAGAAAGGTGAATACAAAACAATATTTTGAAAGAGACCACATTCACATAACTTTTTTTACAGTATACTTTTATAACTGTTCTAATTTATTATTAGTCATTGTTAATCTCTTACTGTGCCTAACTTATAAATTAAACTTTATCATAAATATGTGTGATAGGAAAAAACATGGTATATATATAGGGTTTGGTACTATCTGCAGTTACAGGTGCCCATTGGGGATCTTGGAACACATCCTGTGCAGATAAGGTGGAACAACTGTAATCATTTAATCAAATAACTCATTCCACATGAATAAACTATTTGCTTAGCTGTAACAAGCAAGAAATTGGGTGAACTTCTAAAAAGTTAATTCTGGTTGTCATGAGTTTGAGTTTGAATTACCTGCAACTCCTACTTGATGTGAAGCATATCCTGGTAATCTGCTGGGCCCTTCTCCCAGCCATAG
This sequence comes from Piliocolobus tephrosceles, assembly GCF_002776525.5. NCBI lineage: Eukaryota > Metazoa > Chordata > Mammalia > Primates > Cercopithecidae > Piliocolobus > Piliocolobus tephrosceles. The sequence goes on along the minus strand of NC_045436.1, from coordinate 66,503,054 downwards.
AGTCAACACTGATGAATCCGATTCTGCATGGTGAAAGCAGAAGCCCAGGGAAGCGGCGGGGGCAATAAATCGGCTTTGGAGGATGGGAATGTGCAGCCATACAGCTGTTCTACCTTCTGATCGCCATTGCTGTACTGCAGCTAAATGCAGAAGAAAAAAGTCTAAATAATTTCCAAAGAAATGAGTGGAATAAATTAAAACTCACCTCAGGGTTTCACCTCCTCCATGAAGCCATCTTTAAGCAAAAGAGTTCCCCAAATGTCTTGTTCACATCGTTGGCACTGGAACTACCATGTTTTATAATAACCACCTTGTTTATATGATTTTTCCATCAGACTGAATTCCTTCAGAATAAAGTCAGTACACTGCTGACCTTTATATCTATACCGCCAAAGACAATGCTTGGCACGTAACAGATGTTCTGTAGTTTCAGAGTGGACAAATAAATGGATTTAAACCAAATCAAATACCATTTTAATGCTGTTCCTTTTAACATCCTTAGGTTTAATCTTAATGACAATTATGGACTTCTATTTTTTTCTTCCTTTAGGAGTTCTGTTATGTTTTTAATGTATAAATTTCATGGTAGTTAAACTTTGTTGTTAAATAATGTATGCTGGTTCTAGAAATTTTGAAAAAAAATATGAAGAAATCAAACTTCACATTTTACTAGCATATAGGAATAAAATTCTAATTTTACTTTATTATAGATAATATCATGATGAACATAATCATAGGTTTTCTATCTTTGCCTTCTTTAAATTCTCTTACTTTATTACTTAAGATTGAGCCAGGAGAAAAAGATGCTAATATCTATTTGAAACTTACTAAGTTCCAAGCACTTTATATATATTATCTCATTAAGTACACAACCATGAAAGGTATTACTACCTTAAGTTTATGGGTGAAGGAATAAATACTTCAGTTTTAGAGTTTTTAGAAAAACTTTTCAGATCACTTCTTCATCCATCATCTCACTTAATCTTTATAATAACCCTGTAAAGCATGTGTGTGCGTGTGCGTATGTGTGTGCATGTGTGCACGCATGTAAGTGTGTGTGTGTGTGTGTGTCTGTCTTTGGGGGTTGATTATATATCTAATAGTTAATTAACTTTCCCTTCTCTTTTCCCTAGCTCTGCAGTAAGCTCCTCTCTTTTAAGGACAATGTTCTCTACCTCTTTGAAAGTTGGTGTGCCTAGCAGTGACAGACACATGGGGCCTTTAATAGAGACTTCCTGATTTGAGTTAGCATGCAGTGCAGTTATGAGATCAGGTCCTACTCACCTTGCTCTCTTTCTCTGATGTCATCTTTTAAAAATTGAGGTAAAGTACATAAAGTGAAATGTACAAATCTTAAGCGTACATTTTGTGAGATTTGACATATGCATATACCCGTAACTCACACTTTAACACTATAGAACATTTCTATCACTCCATAAATTTTACATGTGCTCCTTCCCAGGCAATCCTTCCAATCAAATTAAAAGGCTAATTTCTAAAAGCCATGCTATTTGCTTACTGTTTTATATCTACACTCTTTGTCTTGGAGAATCCACTCTCACTGCATCAGCTGACATCTACATGAGGATGGCTGCCCAGTCCTGATCTCACTGAACACTAAATTTCCTGTTCTCCAGTTGCTCCCAGACATTTCCTGTCCTGAAGGTTACCACTTCAAACTTAACAAAATGTGTTCAAAACTGAATCTTTTTTTTTTTTTTTTTTTTTTTTTTGAGACAGAGTCTTGCTCTGTCACCAGGCTGGAGTGCAATGGCACAATCTCAGCTCACTAAAACCTCTGCCTCCTGGGTTCAAGCGATTCTCCTGTCTCAGCCTCCCAAGTAGCTGGAATTCAAGGCACGCGCCACCACACCTAGCTAATTTATGTATTTTTAGTAGAGAAAGGGTTTCACCATATTGGTCAGGATGGTCTTGATCTCTTGACTTCGCGATTCACCCACCTCAGCCTCCCAAAATGCTGATATTACAGGTGAGAGCCACCGCACCTGGCCCAAACTGAATCTTACACCCCAAACTAGCTTCATTTATAAGCTTATTAATTTCTGGCACCAATGCTTGAAACCTTAGAATCATTTTTAAATTGCTTTCTTCTTTTCTCTAACAAGCTTTATTGCTTTTTCGTCCCCCACCTCCCATTCCCATTGCTAATATCTATCCTTCAAAGTCCAGCTCATATTCCACGTCTTTGACCAAAGTCTTTCCTAACCACTGCTCATGAGCTCACCATTATATGAATTTAAAGACTAGTATGTATGTACAATTTATTAGAACTTATTACATATGACCTAATGATATCTCTTCCATTAGCTATTTTTTCAAATCCTATTTAATATTTTATGCATTTGCAATCCTCCAGGTTAACCCTACATTATGCACTGGGGCTCAATTTGTACTAATGAAATGATTGGTTTGCCTAAAGTCACATAGCTAGTTGGTGGCATGGCAGGGACCAGAACCAGCACTATTTCATTACTGATGCTGATACATTATGTGTGAAGCTAACAAAATATTGCCTGATTATCCCTCTAACTTTAGTTGATGGTAACAAAACATCAATAGTTCATGTTCTGAAAGAATATGAATAGTTAGCTTCTTATTCCACTAAGAATATGGACTTCTTAGTCCATAAAGATTAAGAATAGTCTTTATTCTTAAAGACTAATAGCGGACTTCATGTGTAAATAGTCTCTCTTTATAGGCCCTACCATTCAGTTAGTTTTGTTCAATTATAACAACAGAACCAGCAGGAGTTCTTCAAGGTAGCATAATGCAGTGAGTAAGACAGGTGTAGAGCCAGGGCAAGTAATTTTTCTCTCTGTGCCTCAGTACTGTCATCTTTAAAATGGGAATAATAATACTATCTACCTCAAAGGGTTGTTAGGAGGATGAAATGAATTACTATTTGTAAAGATCCTAAAACATCGCTAGGCGCGGTGGCTCAAGCCGGTAATCCCAGCACTTTGGGAGGCCGAGACGGGCGGATCACGAGGTCAGGAGATCGAGACCATCCTGGCAAATACGGTGAAACCCCGTCTCTACTAAAAAATACAAAAAACTAGCCGGGCGAGGTGGCGGGCGCCTGTAGTCCCAGCTACTCAGGAGGCTGAGGCAGGAGAATGGAGTAAACCCGGGAGGCGGAGCTTGCAGTGAGCTGAGATCCGGCCACTGCACTCCAGCCTGGGCGACAGAGCGAGACTCCATCTCACAAAAAAAAAAAAAAAAAAAAAAAAAAAAAAAAAAAAAAAAAAAAAAATCCTAAAACATCTACCACTAAGTGCAACAAAATTTGTTTTATTGAAAAAATATAACAAGTATTTGGTACTTAAGTTTACAAATTAGTTTCATCTTTGATCAACGCATCTATCCAGTAATTAGAGCTGGCGTTATTCACAAAAAGCAAGCTAAGAAGCAAATATTTTCAGGGACAATTTGCCTAATGCCTGGCTAAGCCCATGGCAGAACCTGGTACTTGAACCCAGAATGTGCAACTCCAAATTGAACAGCTTTCTGCTTTGCTGATTGGGGTAGTGCTTTGTTCACCTCTTTGGTCATTGATACGTATCAGTGTGTGCAACACCTGTGTCTACCCACACACTGGAAGATAAATTGATTGATTCTCCTATTAGTGACATCGTTGCAGTCTAAGTGGGCTTGTCAGCAATTACTACCAAGTAGGAGAGAAAATAATGTTAAGAGGTAAGAAGTCGGGAATGGGGATGAGTAAACATAGAAATAACTAGCTCAATTAGATTTACAGATATGCTTCTTGCCATATTGCTCAATAGGATAAAGATTATTTTGAGTTTCCAGTGTGAGAGATCTTTCCATAGTCGAATTTGCATGCTATGCCTTCAATTAGATTATAAGACCCTCAGAGACAGTTTGAAAAACTGCTGCACCACTAAATCAAGGACTTCTTCCAAAGTGAAGGCTCCTCCATCTAAGCTTTCTTATCACTGGGCTCAAGGTTCAAAGCCAGTAGAAAGTTTTTTTATTGAAGACTGAAACCACCCACCACCTTCCCTGGTTAATCATAAAAGAAGCGTTATTCTAAAAAATCTCCAGTTCTTGCTGGGACAGCTATTGACCCAATTTGCATACAAATGTGACACTTTGAACCTCTCTGGTTTACTATTTGATAGCCCAACAGGGTGACTATATTCAATAAGGATTCAGGCTGGGTGCAGTGGCTCCAACCTATAATCCCAGCACTTTGAGAGGCCAAGGCGGGAGAATCAGTTGAGCCCAGGAGACTGAGACCACCCTGGGTAACACAGTGAGACACGTTTCTAGAAAAAATAGAAAAAAGTCAGCCAGACGCGCGCCTGTAGTCGCAGCTACCCATGAGGTTGAGGTGGGAGGATTGCTTGAGCTCCGGGTTGGAGGCTGCAGTGAACCGTGTTCCCACCACTGCACTCTAGCCTGGGAGACAGAATGATACCCTGTCTCAAAAAAAACCAAAAAAACAAAAAACTTGTACATTTAAAAATAACTAAAAGAGTAACTGGATTGTGGTTGAATGCTTGTGGTGATGAATATCTCATTTACCCTGATGTAACTATTACACATTATATACCTGTATCAAAATAGCTCATATACCCCATAAACATACACACCTACTATGTACCCACGAAAATTAAAAATTAAAAAAGAAACAATCTCTTTGGTTCACTCAGTCCACCACCCGTATTAGAATGTAAGGCAGTTTTTTTTCCTTGGGAAAAGTGTCCGACAGAACCAAGGCTCGGTAAAGGATAGTAATAATGTAATAATATTAACAAACATCTACTGAGCTTTAAATAAGTGGCAGGCACTGTGCTGTGCACTTCATATGCATTATCCAAATTTACTCTCAGTAATTCCAGGAGTTCCTATTACCGGGGTCTACGTAAGAGGAAATGGTGGTTGTCGGCAATTTCCGAATGTCCCACACTAGAAAGTGGACCAGCAACCAGGGTTGCAGATCCCAAAGTCCGGAATCTTCACCATTTCACCCAACCGCCTTAGAGGCCTCCTAGCAAAAGGTCTAAGCACAAATGCTCCAGTAAACAAGTCCGGGTCGCGCATGCCTTCTCCCCTTCCCTCCGGGCTCGATACTGGTGCACAGAGCGACTCGGGAGTGGGGGCCGCGGTTACTTCATTAGAAAAGCTCTGAAGCCCCGGGAGCCCTTCGTCCCAGGCGCACTTGCCCTGCAAACCCTTCTGGAAGGCGGCAGCGTCCAGGCGGTCCAGCGCGTCGAGCTGCGCCAGGCGCACCGAGATGCCCCCGAATCTGTCCAGCTCGCCCTGCAGATCGCACGTTCCAACTGGGGTATTCCGCACGTAACCCTGTGCGCCCGAGGTCCCGCGGTAACCCGCCGAAGGCCCAGGGCTGTACGTCCGGGCAAGCACCGCGCGCCAGCCGGCCCAGCTCAGTAGCGGCCGCATCTTCACGCCGCCTCATTCGCCCGATACCCAAATGACCCTTCCGCGCGCCAGAGCTGAGATCGCGGCCGTACATTTTAGAAGAGTGCCATCAATTCCCTCAGAGTTGAGCTGGGGTTACCACGCTGCAGAGCTATGCCAAGAAGACTGCGAAGTCGTCCACCAGCCCCTCTCAGCAATTTGTCCCGCTCCAGTTAAGCGGGGAAAACCTCCTCCCCCACCGCCACCCACTTATTTTGTTTGGTAGTTTAATTCAACAGAAGTTGGTTTAGGAATGGGAAAGCCGGGAGGAGATGCAAAAACGTCCTCTTTTTCAGAAACTCACAGTCTAAGTGGCAGTTCCGTTCCCGGAACCTATCGTCTTTCGCAGACGCCGTTCCAGGTGTTCCAAAGATTGCTGGTTTTGAAAACCTCAGTCCCTCCCACCACGCTGTCCGCTGCTGCGCTCCACTCTGGGGATTACGGCGCAGGGGCGGAACCTCGCTGACTTCTGCCCCGGAAGTTTTTCTCTCAGTGGCAGCGCGCACGTTGAGTCGGCTTTTCTACTGCTTCGGCCAGGTTGGCTTGTGATCATGTCTTCCAAGAAGAACAGAAAGCGGCTGAACCAAAGCGCGGAATACGGTTCGCCCTTGCCCTCTGCTGCTTCCTCTTGTGCGGTGGCACGGGCTCCTTCTGCTGAATCAGATTTAGCGGCAGCCGCCGGGACTCTGACGGTGACCAACTTCTTAGAAAAGGGTAAAGAACTCCGGGAGGGAGACTAGGGGCGGAGGGGCGCAACCTGAGGGGAGGGAGACTCAGTGATACTGACTTGGGGTGCAGAGACTTTTGAAATTTGGGTGTGGCATGGGTCTGAATGCGGCACAGAAGCGTGTAAGACTTCTGTATGTAAGAAGCATGCAAACGTAGCCGCGCCTGCACTGGAGAAATTAGGCTGAAATGGTTTATCCGTATCCAAGGCGTCTCTTGTAAATTATTTTGATTTTTTAAGTTGCACTTGAAACGCTTTGTCTCCTTTAACATTAACGACATATTTAATTGCAAAATTGTTCGTAACTAGCTAACATGGGATACTTATCCTAAAAAACTAAATAACCAATAAAGTAAAAATGTGGATCACTCTGGCTTTAGGAGTGATGATATAGCATTTTCTTCCAGTACTACACAGGTTATGATATTTAATAACTGCTAGTAACTGCACACTGCTGTTAGCAGTATATATAGCTCATCTAATTTCTACAGAAGCCGTGACCGATGGATATAGTAATGACCGTTTTATAGGGGAAGGAAAGGCAACGTGATTCCATTCAGGCTACACAGGTACTAAGAGGGAGAGCCGATATTTGAGTGCAGATGTGTTTGACTTCAAAGCCATTGTCCCAGATGACAGCTCCCTTGATTTGGGAGAACGAATTTATACTTAAAAGTCTTATATATTGAGTTATAAATTGAAATTTTATATTTGATGTGTAATAGCTTTGAACAATGGACCAGACTAAACTAGTGGCAACATTTTTTATGTCTAATCAGACCTTAAAGACGGTTTAGGTCTTTAAGACCATGTTCACATGGTATTTTCACTCTTCCTTAGGTATGGGAGGACAACTTGTTCTGTCCTGAAGGTTTAACTTGTTTTTGAACTAGATCCTTCCCATTGACATCTAAACATGCTCATTTCTCTTCCATCTTAAATCAGAACAAAAGCTCCACATTTTCTTCCTGCAACCATCTCTCTGTCCATTGCCAAACTTCTAAAATGGAGTGGTCTCTGCCGCCTCATCACTTACATACTCTCCTTAGCCTATTCCTCTTTGACTTACACCCCGTGGTTCCTTCCATGGAAACTGTTCCTGGTGTGGTCTCCGAGCATCTCCATGTTGATAAACCTTACTTGACCACAGCAACTTTTGGTATTTTTGACCATTTCCTCCTTCTTGAAACACTTAACTTCTTATTTGTTGTCAAACTTTTTTTTCCTCTCAGTAAATCCTCTCTCCTTAGCAAGTTCATCCAGTGCCCAGAGTTTCTCATCCATAGTCTCTTCAGTGTCAGATTTATATTTGTAAATCTTTTGTTTTTGCGCCTTGATATAGTTGTCTTTTAGCCAAGTGCTTCTCAAGCTGTCTGTGGTGAAGACTTTAACATTTACAATAGGTCACAGGTCGGCATTTTTATAAAATACAGTCAAAATGATTTTCTAGAAAAACAAGGAAAAAATTTTATTAAACAGATGTGAAATTATTCTGCAAATTTCAATAAAAGCTTCTAAACACTTATTCTCATGTTTTGCACTTGTCATGAAGCACTGACAAATCGTCGTGGGCCATATTTTGAATATAGTACTGTACAATCACTCTTCTCATGAGTGTCTCAAAGATACTTCAGGACTAACTTCATGAGCCCGTATTTCCTCCAACAAAACAAACTTTCATTCTGTTCAGCTTTTTGCATTGCAAAATTCAGAAACCTAAGAGTCATCCATGACTCTCCCCCCCATATCTCACATACCTAGTTCACCACTAAATCATGTTTATTACCTAAATATTTTACATTTTCCTCTTCTACATGCCATTCCCACTGTTTCTACTTTAATTTCAGACACCATCATCTCTCACCTGGACTGCTACAACAGCCTTTTAGCTGATTTTTCTGCTTCCAGTTTTGCCCCTTACTCGTTTTCTGTTCTGCAGCCAGAATGATCTTGTAAGATGCAGATCTTGTCATGACATTGCTTTTCATCCCTTTCTGGACTCCTATTGCTGTCAGAGTAATGACCAGCATCTTAATGCAGCCTGTTGCACTATTGTCCTGGGTGGTCTTGACCTTCTTTACATGGTTTCCCTATGTTTGTTTCCACCACTCTGTCTATACTCTCCTGAGGATGCGCCATAACACCTTCTGCCCAGGAACTTTGTACATGCTGTCTTCTTTGCTGAGAATTATCTTTTTCTTCTCTTCATTTAGTTAGTTCCTACTCTTCTTTCAGACCTGATTTTAACATCACTTCCTTTGAGAAACATTCTCATATTCGAAATCAGGTCAGATCCCACATTATAGGCTCTCCTGGCACTCTAAGTAATTTTTTCATTGTATTAATCTTAGTTTATAATTTTACAGCTATTCACTGATTGCTTAATAACTCACTCATCCTACAAGGCTATAAACTCTGTGAGACCAAGGACTTGTGGACAAAAGTGCCTAGCATAGTATCTGCCATATAGTAGGCATGTAGTACTTATTTGCTGAGTGAATAAATGAAGGGTGGATGGTTGTTTGAAATTATCTTTACTATCTTGTTAATCTGATACTTAAGGTGCTTAATCAATGTGAAAGTAGTTATGGGGAAATTAGATGTTGACATATTTTTAAAGTATTGGAGGAATGAGGTGAGAAGGGAACTCTGTGGACAACTTGAGTAGACCTGTGTAGTGTAAGCAGAGAACACAGTGGTGATGTTTTGGAAAATGAGACCGGTGGATGGGAATTTGAACATGATTACCCTTGAAAGAGAAGGTGGAGAATAAATCCTCGGGCATGGAGAATGTGCTGGATAGGGTGGAAGGAGAAGTGGAAAACTAACGTCTTGGGAAGGACTGAGAACACTTGTGTGGTAATTGTCAAGAGGGAAAGGTAGTTCATTGAGGTTTAGGAAGAAAGAGGTGGGAACTGAATATTATGAGATCATCTAAGCAGTATGCTTTGCTGTTAATGACCAGCAAACTATATAAGATACCTAATGCTCATTGGAAGATTGAATTTCTGTCCAGCTTCTCGTATTATGCAGTATGTGTTAATTTCATTTTATACTCAGTGCTGTTCATCTTAGCTTTATGAGATGCTTTGTTTTTCTAGATTTGCACCTCTTGTAAGAAGAAAAAAAAACGTGTTGGGGAGTTATTTTGTAGTGATAGAATAATATAAATCATATTTGTACCTTATGGTTTTGCTTTCATTGATTTTCTTTTTTATTACAAAATATCTGTTTTCTGATTATTGAGGAAAACTTAGGTAGATCTCTGATTATGGTATATATGTTTACAATAAATTTTATAATGAAGTTGTGACATTTTAAAATTACTTAAGTGTTTCATGGATTTTGCGCTGAAAAGAAAAACATTGTATACTCATTTACTACATTTATTCATTTTATGGCCATTTATTGTGCAACTGCTGCATTTAATACATTGTAAGCATTGGAGATACAGAGAGAAATGGGACCCAATTCCTGCCTCAAAGCAGTATACAATTAAGGAGAAAGACTAAAACAAATGAATATTATGATAAATGCTATTAACGCAGCACAGGGTGCTGGAGGAATTAGAGGAGGGACACCTAGCTAAATATGGAGCTTGGTGGAGGTGGGGTGGATAGGAAGGAGTGGAAATGTCAGCACATCATTTTCAGAGGTGTTGTTAACTGGACTGAATTCTGGACCCCCTTTTTCAGTCAAAAGTTGAAATCACTAGTGGTGATTTCAGTCAGTGTGTTTGTATAAGGAAGATGACTTGTGTTACTATCTTTATCTATTCTTGGTAATACAGAAGAAGAAGATCTGGTGGTGACCATAATGTGGGGCAGAAGTAGAAACATAACTTAATCCTCTAGAGCCAGATGGATGTTCCAGTTCCCAGTTCAATCCTTTGAATAGTAGTAGCTGACTAAACTTTGAACTTAAAGCTCAGAGACTCTCTTTTGCAATTATGTTTAGTTCTTAAAGAAATTAGAGACTCAGAAAAAAGGAAACCAATGCTCACCCCATAAAACATCTTCTTTTTAGTTAATACTTAATATGTTGCCAGTAGACCCTCAAAAGCATTTGATTTTAAATCTCTTTGTTATAACAAAAGTTGGAACACTAGTTTCTCCAGGGTATGATAAGTACATTCATGTGGTTATATGGTTACAGTATTTTTATTTACTGCAAAAGAAAGCATGCTTTAACCTCTGTTACAAAGTAGTAAAAAATAATTTTCTTTTCCTTCATAGTAGATGACAGAATTCCTAAAACATTCCAGAATTCCCTGATTCATCTTGGACTCAACACTATGAAGTCTGCAAATATATGTATAGGTCGACCAGTGTTGCTTACTGGTTTGAACGGAAAGCAAGAGGTAAGAGTCTTTTGCATTTCCTTAGTTTAGAAATAAAGACTGAACATTGCACATCCAAAAATTTAAACTCTGTAATGCTTTTGAGTGCTGTGGTGGTCAAAGGAAATGCTCATTGGAACATTTTGGATTTCAGATTTGGGATGCTTAGCCAGTAAACATAAGGCAAATATGCCAAAATCGAAAATTGAAAACGTTTCTGGTCCTAAGCATTTTGGATGAGGGATACTCAACCTGTGTTTGAGATGTTTCTGATTTTAATTTTCAACACAAGCAGGAATAAATGAAAAACTGTATTTTAAAAGACATTAATGTGTATAGTAACTCTCTGTTCCTTTGCTGTCTATGACTCTGCTGGGCATAGTAGCCCCTAAAATGTTATGTAGAGAGAAGTGTTTCCTCCGGTGGTAGTGACAGTATTTCTCCCTGTCAGTTAGTTATATTTCTTTATAAAAATATTATTTTGGGGTAAGAAGGTCACCTGTTCTGTATGTAAATATTTTATTATTCTCCCTGGTTTCAGCTGTTTCTCCTTGCTGTCATTCTTCATACCTGAGATTCTCAGCCTAGAACCTTTCCTGGATCATTTTTGGCAACTTGGCTTTCTCCTCTGCTACCAGCCCCTTATCTTTCCTGGCCTCCTTTGATGCTTTTCTGATCTGCTGGGGATCCTCTGGAAATACTTTGAATTTTTTTTGTCTGCTGATGGCACCCCTTTTATTCTTTTAATTTTTCTGGCTTATACTTTAAAGTTCCTTTACTGTGTCTTGTAGAAGAGAGGACTATAAGTGTGTGAGCTCAAGCTAGAAATTTTCGCTCCCCCCTCTTAACGTTTAAATTTGATAAGACCCAGGTTCTGACAAAGCTCTTGTTTTGTGTCCCTATGTCCTGGATGTAGTTTAATTTCCAGGCTGAATTACTTTACAAGTTATCTTGCCTTAATATTTTTGTCATTTCCTCATTATCACTTGTTAATGCCTTTATCTTTTTTCATATGTCTTTCATATCTTCTGCTGTCTTCACTGTGGGATCATTCTTGCTCTTTAGAAAAAGATGTAATATTATTAAAAAGTTTATTTTTCATGAGCCCTTATAGTATTTAAATTTTTTTAAAAATGCAATTTGTCTTATTGCAATTGGTATCAGATTATAACTCTTTTTGGGTAAAGACTGTATTTTGCATATCTAAGTACTTGACTGTCCTTAGCATGCTACCTTGTAAATTGATGGTATTCTATGAATATTTATTTTCTAACATTTTTATTTCCTCTGTCTGGTAGGTCTATACAGCGTGGCCTGTGGCAGGATTTCCTGGAGGCAAGGTTGGCCTGAGTGAAACGGCACAGAAGAATGTGGGTGTGAGGCCTGGTGATGCCATCCAGGTCCAGCCTCTTGTGGGTGCTGTGCTACAGGCTGAGGAAGTGGATGTGGCACTGAGGTTTGGCTCTTTTCTTTGGTGACTATCTGGATCAAAGCTGCCCAGTAGAAATATAAGAGTCACAAATGTAAACCACATAAGTAATTTTGCATTTTCTTGTAACATTTTAAAAAGTAGAGAGAAACAGGTACAATGAATTATAATAGTACGTTTTATTTAACCAATATATGTAAAAATGTATTTTAACATGTAATTATAAAAAATTACCAATAAGGGCTGGGCACGGTGGCTTATGCCTGTAATCCCAGCACTTTGGGAGGCCGAAGAGGGTGGATCACTTGAGCTCAGGAGTTCAAGACTAACCTGAGCAATATGGCGAAGCCCTGTCCCTACAAAAAATACAAAAAATAAAATTTCTAGGCATGGTGATGTGTACCTGTAGTCCCAGCTATTTGGGAGATGGAGACAGGAGGATTGCTTGAGTCTGGGAGGTGGAGGTTGCAGTGAGCTGGGATTGTACCACTGCACTCTAGCCTGCGTGACAGAGTGAGACTGTGTCTCAAAAAAAAAAAAGTTACCGATAAGATATTTTACATCCTTTTTTTCAAACTAAGTCTTCAAAATCCAGTGTGTGTGTTACACTTATAGCACATCACAGTTGAGAGTAGCCCCATTTTAAGTATTTGATAGCTACGTGTGCTGAGTGGCTAGTGGTCACTTGTGTTGTATTAGACAACCCAAGCTAAGTGAGTGCTATGTAATTTATAGACTAAGGACTTTTATTTTCCATGATTAGAGCATGCCCTGATATTTTAGGTGAGAGTAATTTTCATTGATGAATATTTAGCAGTGTTTTTCACCTTGACTTGCAGTGTAATCAGGGCTTCTTACAGTTGTAAAGAAAAGAGTAGATTACTGTGAGTCAAACAGAAACAAGTTTTAATTAAGACTATGCAAGAAAAGAACTTGACTGTATATTTTAACTTGTTGATTATTCAATTTAGTAAAACAAACGGTCGTTACTATCAGATTTTAAAATAATCCCTCACCACGGGCTAATTGTTTGAATCTTCCTATCAAGATAGTTAAGGTATATCATCCATCGTCCTGGATATTCTATATCTAATAGGATTTCGACTCGGTTTGCATATACAAGTCTTATCAAAAGTCATTTACAAAAAGCATCTTTTTATACTTTAATGTCGCCTTAGTAATAGTTTGGGGGATGTGTTTACATTATATGTAAGAACTACAAACCATTTTCTAGTTATCAGCTTGATTTTAATATGTTTTCTTCTCTTTTGCTACTATTGTAGATTTTAGACTTGAGTTTTGGCATATTTTTTCCTTTATAACAGGAAAATGTTTTCAGAGCTTATAGTAACAGTTTAATGAATAATAAAAGGCAGAAGGGACAGGAGACAATGTGTTGACTACCAGCTGTATACAGAAGCTTTGTGTATATTGCATGTATGTATACACACACACACACACATTTACCCTTCCCTTTTTAAACAGGTGAAATAGCTTAATGAGAAGTAACTTGCCTAATATTTTATGAGGTAGTTAATAGTACTGTTCTGATTAAACTGGATTATTGCTCAGACTATGTCTTAAAACAGTGCTACAGGTAGCAGTAATTCGTTGACTGGAATTAGCATTTATGATGACCTGCAAACTAGTCAGACCTCTTGAGTGCACAGCAGTCTTAGGTGAGTAATGATTGCTTATTATAGAGGACTGTATATGTTTTAAATGAAAACTCAGGTTTGAAAATTTTGTTTTAAAAAATCTTATGTTTTAAATATGGCAGCAGAGTATAGACAAGAAAGTTAATTTCCAATTGGGAAAATCAGTCATTTTAGTCTGCTTAAATCCTTCAGTTGCAACTGAAAGATTTTATAATTAATAGTAATGTTAGAGCTCCTTCTAGTGGAAATTGTTTTATGTGCAACTGTTTTTTTTTAAAAGCAAAATTGGTTTGATATTTTTACTGTTCTTACATGTGTTTATAAATATCTTCTATTCAGAGTTTAACAAAAGCAATTTAAGTATAACTTGGTTTAGAGTTCCATAAACAAAAGTAAATGTATGCATTTAAGGAGATACATGCAATTTTCTCATTAGTTTATACATATATTTGATTCATGAAATTTCCCATTCTATTTCTTGCTCTTTCTTTTCTATGAATATATAGTTGATTCTCATTATTTATGGTTAGTTATGTTCTATCAAAGTTGCCTTGACCACTGTTAGCAAATACTGAGACATTTCTTCTAGAGGGAAATAGGTATGTATATGTATATATACATACATGCAACGCACACACACATAATATATGTAGTGTATATATAATATAATACATACATACACACACATTTTACATAGATTATAATCTTAAAACTCCAAAATAATTCATTCTGGTGGATATTCTTTTCTTTATTTTACAAAAGAGAAGAGGAGATTTAGAAGTGTTAAGGGACTTGCCTGAGGCTGCCCCGCTACAGGTACTAGTGTTGAGATTCAAACTCCCTCCAACTGGCCCCAGGCCTGGAACTTCTTGACTACGCTGCTGTGTCCCCTATCACTTCCATTCTCTGGTCATCTCTGAATGAGAGCTGAAACAGGGTGGAGAGTCACCTTATTCTATATGGTAACATGGGTGTTGGGTAACCCAAATTTTTTGCTGCTCTTCCGTGTCACTAATTACCACAAATGTTTTGTGAGTATTGATTTTGGGGTACACATACATTTTTGAGAGTTGGTAAATTTGCAAATACAGCGTCCACAGGTATTGAGGATTGACTATATTGTATTATTACTGATAAAAGTGATTGGAAGCCAGGCACAGTGGCTCACGCCTGTAATCCCAGCACTTTGGAAGGCTGAGGTGGGTGGATCACCTGAACTTAGAAGTTCGAGACCAGCCTGGGCAACATGGTGAAACACTGTCTCCACAAAATGTATATATATGTAAAAATTAGCTGGCCGTGGTGGTGAGCACCTGTGTTCCCAGCTATTCTGGAGGCTAAGGTGGGAGAATCACTTGAACCTGTGAGGTGGAGGTTGCAGTGAGCTGAGATCACACCACCACACTCCAGCCTGGGTGACAAGAGTGAGACCTTATCTCCAAAAAAAAAAACAAAACTGGAAAACAAAGTTATTTTGACCAGATGGGCACACAGGCACATGCCACCAAGTCTGGCTAATTTTCTTTTGTATTTTTTGTAGAGGTAAGTTTTTGCCATGTTGCCCAGGC
This sequence comes from Piliocolobus tephrosceles, assembly GCF_002776525.5. Lineage (NCBI taxonomy): Eukaryota > Metazoa > Chordata > Mammalia > Primates > Cercopithecidae > Piliocolobus > Piliocolobus tephrosceles. Next base: position 66,487,867 of record NC_045436.1, on the reverse strand, counting down.
TGGTTTTGAACTCCTGAGCTCAGACGGTCCACCCACCTCAGCCTTCCAAAGTGCTGGGATTACAGGCATGAGCCACCATGCTCAGCTTCCAGTCACTTACACTTCCCTTTGAGCTAGACTGTCCCCGCTCCACTGGTCACTGACAGAACTAGACAGCTATTTGTCTCCCCTCCTGATATGGGCTGCTTATGCATAGAGGAAGAGGAAAAATGCTCTTGTTCTGAGAACTCTCGAAGAGCAGATTTCTTTATAAATGTATGATATTTAGATGTGTTCACTTCCTGCACTTAAGCAGCGCTCCGGGGAGACACAGTTATCATTAGGAAGGAGGGGATCTCATTTCTCCTCGGTCATGTCCTGTCTCCAGAAAAAACCTTCATTGTAACCATTACTCCCCTTTTTCCTACTTCTGCCTCTTCAAGTAACATACTGTATAGGACTAATTTTCTTGAAGAAATGATTTGTAAGTTATACTAAGAGAATGAAGTAAGTTATTAATAAGAGCCTTTTCTCCAAGCTAGGCAACTTTATAAAGGGAATTATTAGTTTAGGTCAGCATTTTAAAAATGTTTTTGACTATGACTCTTAATAAAAAATGGATTTTTTCATCAGATTCCTTGTATATACACATCCATAGATATAGTGCTCATATACATGCATATGTGTATGTATGTGTTAGAAGCTAATATTTTACAAAGCAGTATTTACCCTTGCTATATTCAGTGTACCCCTGCATTTCTTATTCTATTAACAAAGTGCTGAATGGGGCTGAGTGAAATGATTTCATTACCCTTGTGTTTTGAAGAACATTGATTTATGCCACTAAGGCAACAGATTCCAAATGATATTTTCATGGCTATATATTTCTGAAAAATGTCCATCATTTCAAAATTGTATACATTATTTAAGGTTGCAGGTGGATTATTCTTTGATTAAGTCTATATTATATACATGTAATTTTATACCAGTTTAGTTTCTGATGTACCTAATGCTGATTTCTGTCCTCTTCTCATCCTTTTAACAGTGACAAAGATATGGAAATTAATGAAGAAGAACTGACTGGTTGTATTCTGAGAAAACTAGGTGAGACAAATATTTTAAATTGTTTTCTTAAGTTTTAAGCTGCAAGACATCAGCAAATAAAGTGTCCTTGAGGGCTTATAAGTGCACAGTAGTTTTCTTCAAAATAGCTTTGAGAATATTCCCCTCAATGAATGAATATATTTTTAAGATAGGGATGTGTTACTTTTCCTGGTTAATCGGCAGTTGAGCGGTGGAAAAAATATATGACTTGTCTGTGGAAAGAGTCAGTGGTAGAATTGAGACTGTTCTTGCCCTTTCCAGTGAGAGATGCTATCTTGGGAGTGTTGGTTTGGGTGTGCCATTTTCATTTAGTTTATTATTGAATATGAATGCCTGGCTATTTGTTGATGTGGTTGCTAGAATCTGAGATCTACTGTGTGTGGAGGATTTCAGAGAATCATCTTTTCCTTCTATCTCCAGATGATGCTATATTATAGGGGAATATTAGGTCCTTAATATTTTATGGCAATTATTTTATTAATACTCTGCCTTTGATTTAGTCTTTTCAGTCAGATAGTAGATGAAATATATTGCTATTTAAACATTAAACTGGTAACAAAAATTATGCTAACATGTATATTTAATAAATTATTTTCTAGATGGCAAGATTGTTTTACCAGGCAACTTTCTGTATTGTACATTCTATGGACGACCGTACAAGCTGCAAGTGGTGCGAGTGAAAGGGGCAGATGGCATGACATTGGGAGGACCTCAGAGTGACTCTGACAGTGATGCCCAAAGAATGGCCTTTGAACAGTCCAGCATGGAAACCAGTAGCCTGGAGTTATCCTTACAGCTAAGCCAGTTAGATCTGGAGGATACCCGGATCCCAACATCAGGAAGTACTCCTTGTATACCAGTTGATGACAGAATTACAAATAAAGCCAGTGATGTTTTGTTGGATGTTACACAGAGCCCTGGAGATGGCAGTGGACTTATGCTAGAGGAAGTCGCAGGTCTTAAATGTAGTTTTGAATCTGCCAGAAAAGGAAATGAGCAACTTGCCGAAGAAGAGAGACTGCTAAAGTTCAGCATAGGAGCAAAGTGCAATACTGATACTTTTTATTTTATTTCTTCGACAACAAGAGTCAATTTTACAGAGATTGATAAAAATTCAAAAGAGCAAGACAACCAATTCAAAGTAACTTATGACATGATAGGAGGCTTAAGTAGCCAGCTGAAAGCAATTAGAGAGATAATTGAATTGCCCCTCAAACAGCCTGAGCTTTTCAGGAGTTATGGTATGATTATCTTCAGTTTATTGCACCCAAAAATGTTAAATTCAAATTAAAAGATAGTTGACACTTATCTAGTGATTGCTCATCCTCTTTTCCTGTTTTTATTTTCTGAGTAGTGGGTGTGGTAGAAGATGTCAGTTGCTTTGGGAGATGCCAGTTAAATGGGCCATTTTCTATGCCTTGGTATTTTTAGGTTGTAATGTGAATTAGTGACAGCCTTGTCTCTTCTACGAGCGTATTTCCACAATTACCTGTATTGGATCTAGAATAAGTATCTTGTTATGCTGGGTCATCTGTAATGACTGAAGAAATAAACCATTCAAATACGTTAGATAAAACTTCGTTAGGAAATGTAACTGTGTACCCATCTTTTTGCAGTGAAGCAGGTAATTAAGGGAATGGCTTGACTCAGGAAGCTCAGGGCTTCCGCTGCCTTGTTATTGCCAAGATCCTTTGCATGTATTTGCTGTGTCTGATCTCTCTGCTTTTTCCTTTCTCATGAATCTTATATATACATACATGTATGTATATATATGTATGTGTAAAATGAACCCTTAGATTGGCATTTTGCTAGTACTTATGTACCGTTTATACTAGCAAACATATGTACTCTTCAAGGTGGTTAGTTGGAAAAAAACTGGGATTGGTGGCTGCACTATGTTTTTTGATAATTGAACTGTATTGTGTGGAATGGGGCATTGCAACAATGTTGGTGTGAAGTTTTTTTTTTTTTTTTGAGACGGAATCTCGCTCTGTCTCCCAGGCTGGAGTGCAGTGGCACGATCTCCGCTCACTGCAAGCTCACTGTAAGCTCCGTCGCCTCCCGGATTCACGCCATTCTCCTGCCTCAGCCTCCTGAGAAGCTGGGACTACAGGCGCCCGCCACCACGCCCGGCTAATTTTTTTGTATTTTTTAGTAGAGATGGGGTTTCATCGTGTTCGCCAGGATGGTCTTGATCTCCTGACCTCGTGATCCACCCGCCTTGGTCTCCCAAAGTGCTGGGATTACAGGCGTGAGCCACCGTGTGCCCGGCTTTTTTTTTTTTTTTTTTTTTTACCAACATACTTCCTCTGCTCTGTGGTCTACAGAGAGAGAAAGTCATTGCTGGGGATCAGTGTTTGGACTAGTTAGTACATCTTTCTGGAGGGGGAGAAAAAACTCTTGACTCCTTGTGATGCAAGGTAAAGTTAAATTTTATAACTCATGTTTGAACTTCTTACATTTGTAAGAAACCTGGTGATGGTGAATCTAGTGTTTTCTACTTTTTCTTCCAGGAATTCCTGCCCCTAGAGGAGTGTTACTTTATGGTCCTCCAGGTACTGGAAAAACAATGATTGCCAGGGCTGTTGCTAATGAAGTTGGAGCCTATGTTTCTGTAATTAATGGTCCTGAAATTATAAGCAAGTAAGTACATGTTTTAATAGAGTAAACTTAATATACTTCTAAAATGTGGTTTTTAGAAATGATTGTGTGGTATTCTGTCTGATATTTTGTACATTGAAATATTTTGCTTCTTAATAATTGTTTGGAAAATAATTTTTGAAACTAATTTTAAGTATTATAGAAATATTGAAAATTCAGATTAGCTTTTATAGACAAAGCTTTAAAAACAATAAGAAATGGTCTTTAAATACATTTTATTTGTTATAGATTCTATGGTGAGACTGAAGCAAAGTTACGTCAGATATTTGCTGAAGCCACTCTACGGTACTTTTTATTTTTAAATGTTTTGGAATTAATAATCAAGGCTGTATTAGTCAAAGTGAGATACTAGCACCTTATACAAAGCATAAACGGTAGTACAAAAATAATAGTGATAGTAGTAGAAATAGATTATAGATCTAATGAAATTCTATTTCTATCTAATCTTTAAAAGTTTGATAAATGTTATTAAATTAAAGTAGAAGAATTAAGACATAGTGCTTGATAAGTCATGTGACCTTGTTTGAGCATAGAAATCCATGACTTTCTTTGGGTGCTTAGGTGTATCTAATATGTTTAGTTTTTCTAGTAGACTGTATTATTGTAGCTGTTTATATTAGAACTTCGTTATGTTATACTTTGCTTCAAAGGGACAAATCTTTTACCCATTAAATAATGACTCTGGCTGGATGTGGTGGCTCATGCCTGTAATACCATCACTTTGGGAGGCCAAGGCAGGAGGATTACTTGAGCCCAGGAGTTTGAGACCAGCCTGGGCAACATAGTGGGACCCTGTCTGAAATTGGCTGGGCACAGTGGCTCACACCTATAATCCCAGCACTTTGGGAGGCCAAGGCAGGCAGATTACTTGAGGTCAGGAGTTAGAGACCAGCCTGGCCAACAGGGTGAAACGCTGTCTCTACTAAAAATACAAAAATTAGCCGGGTATGGTGGCAAGTGCTTGTAATCCCAGCTACTCGGGAGGCTGAGGCAGGAGAATCTCTTGGACTTGGGACGTAGAGGTTGCAGTGAGCTGAGATTGTGCCATCACACTTCAACCTGGGGGACAAGAGCGAAACTTTGTCTCAGAAAAAATAAGTAAATAAATAAAAATAATTAGCTGGGCATGGTAGCACATGCCTGTAGTCCCACCTACTGAGGAAGCTGAGGCAGGAGGATCACTGAACCTGGGCGATCAAGGCTGTAGTGAGCCATGATTTCACTGCTGCACTCCAGCCTGGGCAACACAGACCCTGTCTCAGAAACAAACAAACAAACAAAAGCAAAACAGTGGTAGAGACATAGCTATATTACGAGTGATGTTACGTTTGACTAAGTTATAGACCAATATCCTAATACTCATTACAGTGTAACAATGAAACCTAAATTCCTGAACTCAAGTGGTCCTCCCCCTGTAGCCTCCCAAATAGCTGGAACTTTAGGTGAGCACCACCATGCCCAACTAATTTTTGTATTTTTTTTTCTAGCAACAGAATCTTGCTGTGTTGGTCAGGCTGGTCTTGAACTCCTGGGCTCAAGCCATTCTCCTGCCTCAGCCTCCCAAAATGCTGGCTGTCTTGGTGTTTAATATCGTCATTACTGCTCTTGAATCAAAAAACTCACCATTTTTGAAGTTTATTTTTTCCCCCAATGATAGTAGATGAAATAAGCTGTTTGTAGTCCTAGTACTGTACTGAAAATTTTAAAACTAATGGTACACCTGATTGTTTAGTATGCTTTTGTTGTTGCTGTGTTCATGGCAGTTGAGATTTCCTTCTGTGAGAGAATTCACATCTGTTTATGGGAGAATTGATCATCTTGCAAGTTTTTTTTTTAATGGTTTAAAAATAACAGGGCATTTCTAGTTTATGTCCTTTGGTTTCAAACCTACTCCAAGGGATAGCATCTCTAGCCTCAGCTTCTGAATTTGACCCAGTCATAACAACTTAATGGGCATTACTGGGGAGAGTTCTGGGCATTACTGGAAGAGTTCTTAAGAGACTCTCATCTTTTAAGCAGCATACTCTACTCAATTACCCAGCCTTTTAATGGAAGGCAGATAGAATAGTATGAAGTTAGTGAGTTAGTATTTTGGGCTAGAATGAATCTAAGGTTTTTTAGCTTAACATTATAATATCTTTATAATATTAAGTAAATTCTAAATTTGATATGTTGCATTTCAATTAAAAAATTAAAACTAAGTAAAACTTCAAATATAGATGAGAGATTTCATTTTACTTGTTTGTTTTTAGACACCCGTCAATTATTTTTATTGATGAGCTGGATGCACTTTGTCCGAAAAGAGAGGGGGCCCAGAATGAAGTGGAAAAAAGAGTTGTGGCTTCACTCTTAACACTGATGGATGGCATTGGTTCAGTAAGTATAGCACTAGTATTGATTCTGTGTAGGATTAATTTTTAATACATGTGTAGTGGCAAAAACTATTGAATGCGCCAGTGTCTTTGGATATTTTAGGATAAAGGAAAAATATTGGCCATAGTATTGGGAAGATCTGTAAAATAATTTGTTTTAGTAGATTACTTAGTAACTGCTAGGACAACATCATAACCTGGCAGGTTTTTTCTAGCATATAAAATACTGTACCATGATGGATTTATTTTGTGATAAATGCTATTAGCTTTAAAACTTGAAGCAAAGATCAGTAAGGAAGATTTAGCAGTTAAATTTTAGGGGATTTTATTTTATTATTTATTATTTCTTATTTTTTTTTTTTTTTGAGATTGAGTCTTGGACTGGAGTGCAGTGGTGCACTCTCAGCTCACTGCAACCTCTGCCTTCCGAGTTCAAGCGATTCTCCTGCCTCAGCCTCCTGAGTAGCTGGGACTACAGGCATGCACCATCACACCTGGCTAATTTTTTTTAAATCTTTTTAGTAGAGATGAGGTTTCACCATGTTGGCAAGGCTGGTCTCGAACTCCTGACCTCGTGATCTGCCCGCCTCGGCCTCCCAAAGTGCTGGGATTGCAGGCGTGAGCCACTGCATCTGGCCTGAGGGGTTTTTATTAAGAAATGTCATGAATAAGTCTTATTACCCATGTACAAATGGACTCTTTCAAGGCTTTGTACTAGGGAAATGAAACAAAATGAGAATAATGGAAAGCGTTTTGTATAACATTTAAAAAGAACTTATTCATATTACTAGATTCTCTGATAGGGGATACATTCCTTTATTAATAAAAACTATATGCTAATTATGGCAGGAACATTCATAGGACTAACAATAGGTATGAACAAAAATTTTCTAAGACTCCTGATATCCATTAATTAGAAAAAATACACTTTTTATGCTAGATTGTGAATAAGTAAAATTTTTAGAACCATAATATGTTAGAACCACAATAAATTTTAGAAATTATGTAGTATCAAGTCTCTTTTGCACATTTAAAAACTGGTCATTTAGAACTTTTTGTTTTTACTGCCTAGTGGCAGAAAGTAAACATGTGAAAATAATATAAAGATTTGGCATCAAGTCACTTATATACTAACGTGTTAAAAATTTTAAGTCTGTAAGAGAAGGGTTGTCACCTGGTGGAGGCTGCCTGACCAACTGGTTCTCAGTCCTGGAACAGTACCTAGGAGTGATTGTCATGTCCCAGGTTTGATTCTCAGGTTATAAAGTTGGAGAATTCAGTGTTATTAGTATGTTGGAGATGATAGAGTTGTGAGGACAGACTGACCCATGATGATAACACTTACAAGAGAATGATGTATAAAATAGTATGCTAGTTTGTCCATTTATAGTCAGAGATGTGATTATTAAGCAGACCAGATGTTTGTGTTTATGGATGACCATATTTTCACCTTGATGACAAATATAGAGAGCTGTCTTATAATTACAAGTGTTCTTGGTAAGTAGGAAATCAGATGAAAGGCTTAGTGTTGGAGAATCTTAATTATTTCAATCTGCTGTCTCTCTCTGCCACTGGGATAAGCCTGTTGTGGTTTAGTGTTCTTGCCTTTGGGCAAGGAATGGAAACATGTGATACTGATGTTTTAGTCTGAAAATATTTAAGGGTCTGTTTTTGCACTTCTAAACTTATAATTCATAGATTCACTGTAGTCCATACATTGTGTGTTGGCACATTCAGTATAATTGATTAGGTTTGAGCTTTAAAAAAAATTTTTTTTAACATAAATTGCATTCCAGTTATGCTTGTCTCTGGGTCATCTGAATAGAATATTGGATAATTTCTACAGGTGGCTGGTCACGATCATAGGTCTTTATTATTTGTTTTTCCTAATTTCATTTTCAGAGAGTAAAAATACCTATATATTCAAGGGTGGCTGATACTTGGATATTGGTTATATTGTTGTCTCTATTTTCAGGAATTTAAAAATGTATCCATATTAAAAAAAACAGTCTATAAGCAAAGACTTTTTAGATAACTTTCTTTTAGAATCTTGTTCTATTTGAGTATTATATGTGTCACAATCCTGACTTCCAAGTAGGGGAAAAGGACTATTTAAAACAATTAAAGCAATTATATGGTACAGTATTATATATGTGTTATTTTTTATGAGAATGATACAGTTAAGATGCGAGAAGTAAGAGAGATATCATGGTAGATGGAGAGGTAAGTATTGGAAAACTTTCTGCAGGAGGAAGCATTTAGGCTGAACATTGAAAATGTATAATAAAAGTAATAAATGTATAATAAAAATCTATTACTAATAAAAGTAATTGATAGGTAATGAAAGTGTAAGAAATAGGACTTAGTAGCCTGGACAGTTAGATGATTCAACCTTGTCTGTACAGCCAGTGTGCGCCTCCCGCTTTTTTTTTTTTCTAACTTTCAGAAAAATAAGAAATTTATTTTCATTTTATTTTGTTAGGAAGTAAGTGAAGGACAAGTGTTGGTTCTTGGGGCCACAAATCGCCCTCATGCCTTGGATGCTGCTCTCCGAAGACCTGGGCGATTTGATAAAGAGATTGAGATTGGAGTTCCCAATGCTCAGGACCGGCTAGATATTCTCCAGAAACTGCTTCAAAGGGTACCCCATTTGCTCACTGAGGCTGAGCTGCTGCAGCTGGCAAATAGTGCTCATGGATACGTTGGAGCAGACTTGAAAATCTTGTGTAATGAAGCGGGTGAGTGTGGTTTGCTATGGTGAGTCTATATTGATGCACTTATCTCCAGTTTATTTACATACAAATAATTTATATTTTTACTGATTTCTTAATGGAAGTAGCTTTGTTTCTAATTATAAAATGCGTAATTTTTATTTGAAAAAAATTTTGTTGGAGAAACCTAGATGATTCAGAAAACTATTAAAAAGAAATAAAAATCACTCCATCCTACCTCTAAAGGATAACCACCATTATAGTGTATACAGTCAGCCCTCCATATCCTTGGGCTCAGCATCTGAGGATTCAGCCAACTGTGGTCTGAAAATATTCAGAAACAAAAAAATTTAAAACACTAAAAAAATTTAAAAATTTAAAATATACAGTATCATAACTAAGTTGACCCTTGAACTATGAGGGCTTGAACTGCATGGGTCCACTTATATATGAATATCTTTCAATAAATATGTTGGAAAATTTTTTGGAGATTTGGAACAATTTGAAAAAGCTTTTTCTTTAGCTTTGTTGTAAGAATATGGTATATAAGACATGTAACATAAAAAATATGGTAAATCGGCTATTTATGTTATTGGCAAGGCTTCAGGTCAACAGTAGGCTATTAGTAGTTAGGTTTTGGGGGAGTCAGAAGTTATGCATAGTTTTTTGACTGCGCAGGGATTGGTGTCCCTGACCCCCAAGTTGTTTAGAGGTAAACAATATTTACATAGCATTAACATGGGATCAGGTAAAAGTAACGTAGAGATTATTTAAATTATATGGGAGGATGTGTATAGTCTATATGCAAATACTGTGCCATTAACTGGCTTAAGCAGTCCTTAGATTTTGGTATCTTAGGGGTCCTGGAACCAATACTCCATCGATACTAAGGGATGACTATATCCTACTAGACTTATCCAAAGTATACACACACACACACACATACATGGACATATAATCAGATCAATTGGTGGCAGTATTGATGATGACAATATTTATTGATATATTGTGCTGTGCTGTGGAAATCAGGGAGACGTGTAAACTGGAGAATCACAATTTTCCTTAAAATTGAGTGTCATGCCGGACCCCTGTTAACTTCAGTAGGGGTGATACCAAGTTTGAGAGGCCAAAGAAGATGCCCAGAGCCAATAAATGAAACTTAGGGCTTATTTGGCGGAACTTACTTACAGGGTGGTCCAGTGGTGGTGGGCTGGACAGGAGAACTGCAATCACTTGCAAAAAGCATGCGGCTTGTATAGCATTTTCACTTAGCATCCTCCCCCCAGCAACTTCCACATGGCAACCTCCTTTCTTAAGTTATTACTTTCAGGTGCATCTGCCATACACTCTGCACCAGCATATCCTTGCATGGCCCTCACATTCTTATGCCATTCTGTCGTGATATCCCTGGGGCCAGGAATGTAGAGGAGCTTTGCAGCTAGATGCTGCAGCAGCAATATAAACTACAACAACAAAGAATAACAAATGTAATAACAATCATACTTCATAGAAAGTTTTTCAAGGACTTGGGAGTTGATTAAAGCACGTGGTTACAGGGTTTCAAGACTTAGATTCTGTGGTGGAAATATGGGTATTTAAGGCCTGCATGGCCTGGGTTACATCGTCAGAGTCATCAGGAAAACATACACAACAGGTTTTAATTAATCTATAGGTTCCGCCCTTGTGGGGGCAGGTAAGATGTCCAGGGCCATGCGATTTTACAAAGAAGGGTGCAGGACGCACTATTGCTGTCTGCGCTGCTGTCATCCACTCTAGCCCATCATCGTGTATGGCCTACCTACTGTGGGAGTGACATTAACGTGCTCCCTTACCAGGCGGAAAATACGCCATCTCATGTCGGTGGTGGGAAACTTGCTGCATGAGGTGCTGTTGTCACTGAAGGGAAATAGGTGAAGGTCACCATACCAAGTGTCGAAGTGGCCCCAGGCACTCATGTTAGCTGCCTCGGTGTGGCATGGCAGGCCCACAGTGGAGGAGAGGGGGAGCTCTCCGCAGACCCAGCAGTCTCTTTTCTTCCGGAGAGAGAGAACCATCTTCACCCAGTCCACGAAGAGGTTTGCGGCACACCATCTATGGGCAAAAGGTGAGATGTTTAGTGGGTATAAGAAAGGACAAGTCCTGGCCGTTTAACAAGACACGGGGAGTTGTGTCATTCTGAGAGAGCACCACCCCTGGCAGCAACCTGATGCCTGGTTTACAATACCAAATGGACTGGCCCCCCTCTGTAATGTGTTGCAGGAGGCCAGAGGGAGACGGTGGAGGTATAATGTTTCATGAGAGGATGTTCATCCCCTTGCACAAGGGAGGACTAGGATTCATTATTTTAGAATTACAGCGGAGAGTATGGTATAAAATAGTTGTGACCTATATATCCTGTTCTAGGCCCTTCCACCATGGAGCAGAAAAACTGAACTATCGGGCTGGGTTTGTCGTTTCCCAGAACCATGTAATGATGTGCTCCCCAGTAGGTCGGTCCTGTGGCAAGGGCAATAGCAGGTTACTTTGTGTCCCAGGTTGGGGGCAAAGGTGTGCTGTTCCTTATCCTATCTACCTGGATCCTGTTGGTGGTATCACATCCTTGTGTTAGAAGAGTATACACGATGGGGTGATGAGAATGTGCATGTTCATTCAGGTTGTGCACGGCTGCTGGTAAGCGGTGTGTCCACGAGCCAATTCCTATAGGAGTTGTTTCAACAGTCCATTCATTTGTTCAGTCAGCCCCACTGCTCTAGGGTTGTACAGCAGGTGGAAATGCCAGTGGATATCTGGGGCCTCTGCCTATTCCTGTACTTTATATCTGGTAAAGTATGAGCCCTGGTCATTGTTAATTTGTTTTTTTTTTTTTTTTGTGATGGAGTTTTACTCTTGTTGCCCAGACTGGAACACAGTGTTGCCATCTTGGCTCACTGCAACCTCCACCTCCCAAGTTCAAGCAATTCTCCTGCCTCAGCCTCCTGAGTAGCTGGAATTACAGGTGTGCACCACCATGCCTGGCTAATTTTTTGTATTTTTAGTAGAGATGGGTTTCACCATGTTGGGCAGGCTGGTATCAAACTCCTGACCTCAGGTGATCTACCCGCCTCACCCTCCCAAAGTGCTGGGATTACAGGCATGGGCCACTGCGCCTGGCCCATTGTTAATATTGATGGAGACTCTGTAGGCTGCACAAATCTGTTCTGGTCCTTTTATGGTGGCGTGCTTGCTGGGATATGCTCGCAGTAGCCCTGTGCGGGTTTCTGCACAAGTTAAGGCATAGTGGCAGCCATCCAATAGGGGCAAAGATCCTATGTAGTCTACCTGCCACTGTTGTGCTGGGCTCTGGCCCCGGGTGATCTTTCTGATATCAGGTGGCAAGGGCCTGCAGTGTTCCTGTGCACAGGTAAGACGTTGCTGACAGATGTGTACTGTGTCTTTGTATCATAGTGGCAGCTCTAATTCTTTGCTATGGCCCAAAGAGTAAGTTGTCCCCTATGTCCTGTCTTCTTTTGTAACCAGTTGACCACATTGTCTGTGGGGACTCCCTTGAGGAGATGAATGCAGGTTAATTTGTCTGCCTGTTGATTTCCAGGTGGTGTAGATGCAGTGTGGGAATCCAAATGGTAGATCATTTTATGCATTCCCCGGATGCAATGGGGAATGTCCTTCTACATGTCAGTACCCCAAAGGAGGTGACCTGCTACTGTCTAGTCCTGTGCTTCCCATTGTAGTAGCCACATGTTGAGTCCCTTTACATTGGATTAGGTAAAAGTAATCTAGAGATTATTTAAATTGTATTGGAGAATGTACATAGGCTATATGCAAATACTATGCCATTTTATATAAGACGCTTGAGCTGTCCTTAGGTTTTGGTATATCAGGGGTCGTGGAACCAATACCCCATAGATACTAAGGGATGACTATATCCTATCAGACTTTTCCAAAGTACACACACACACATGTAATCAGATGCATTGGTGGCAGTATTGATGAAGACAATATTTATTGATACCTCGTGCTGTGGAAATTGGGAAGAAGTGTGTGCTGGAGAATCACAATTTTCCTTAAGGAATGTCATGCCGGATGCCTGTTAACTTCAGACAACCCATCTGTGGGTACACAGGACTGTTGGGTCTGGCTTATAGAGGAGGACCATCCTGGCAGCTTACAGCTTAGCTCATTGGCTGCTATGTCCTTGGCCTATATCCATCCAGATACTGTCAGTGGATGGCTGGATGGCCATGCCTGTTCAAGTGCAAGGATTGCCTCATGACAAGATGTTTGTGTACCAGGCCTGGTCAGACATTGGGCCCTGTCCATCCTGTATGAAGGAGAGCATCTAGTAAGGCTCAGCAGCTTCCCTTAAAGACTATGTGACAGTTGTTACATAGATGACAGGGCCAAGCACCGAATGGAGCTTTGAGCTTAAGGGGCTATTAATGTGCTCCTCTGTTGCAGGTATGCATGCCATTTGGCCACAGTCTGTGTCTCCGCATTCCCAGACTTCAGTTTCTGGAAGATACCCTTTAGCCAACCTGCTTTGGGGTACTGGGTGCGTACTAGCATTGGGACCCCCTTTGTAATGTCCTCTACTTGTTGTAAGGCATAATGTATAGCACAGAGTTGTTGTTCCATCACACTATGTCTGACTTCACCCTTTTTCCATAGCTGGGACCAGAATCCTAAAGGCATGTCTTTGCCTTTACCACAGGCCTCACCGAAACCCCTCAGGGTAACTGGCTACATCTGGTTCACAAGGCTGTCTGCACCTGAACTCCCAAGGCTTGTATTTATTTCACTGTGACTTCAGCTAATTCAAAGTCCTCATCCTCCTTCGTGGATTAGTCTCAGTGGGCCCCCTTCTTGACTAAACAGTATAGGGGTCTAAGGAGTTGGGTGGGCCAAATGGGGAATAAAACGATGCCCATACCCTAGGAGTCCTAAGAAGGTTTATAGCTACTTTGGTGTCACAGGATGTGAATAGGCCTGTACCCTATCCATAATGGCAGTCAGGTATTTGGCCGATAAGCCTGGACTCTGGATTTTTGTCTGTGTTTATTGCTCATGCTCTGTTTGCCAGATGAGACAGCAAGGTGTGGGGGTGCAAATTGAAAGCTGGAAAGAGACTCAGAAGTTAGCACGATATCATTAGTGTAATGGAAAACATGTACCCCTTCCAAGACCTCCATGGCTATGTAAATATCCCTGGGGCAAGATGGTAAAGGCCTGTTGTTCTTCCCAGGTGAATGCAAATTGATCTTGACTCTCTGGGGCAGTGGGGATGCTGAAGAAGGCATTGGTTAAATCAGTAACAAAGTGGTAGTGGTATGTGTCCAGTGCCTCTCCTGCCCTCTTTAGAAGGGAGGTGATATTGGTAACAGGTGCATACATTGGGGGGACTGCCTTATTTAATTCCTGGTAATCTACTGTCATTGTCCATGTCCCATCAGGCTTCCACATGGGCTATACATGGCTGTTGTATGGGCTGTGCGCTGGCTTTATAATGCCTCCTTGGGCTAACTGCTTAACAATCCCTGTGGTTTCATTATGTTCCCCCAGCAGGCAGTATTGCTTCAGTGCTACTACTTGCTATGTGGGGTTGGCAGCTGTACTGGTGTCCATTGCACATTCCCCTTGATCACATGCTTCACCACTCTCAGTCAGAACTCCCCAGCAGTTGTTTGGAGGGTCAAGCCTGATAAGATATCCATTCCCAAGATGTATTCCAGGATGGGAGCTATCCATACTAAATAGGGTTTTGGTGGCAGTCTCCCAACTTGTAATACTCAGTTCAACCTGTCTGATCCCCCTCCATAATCATCTATTGCTATTTTAGCCCCTTGGAACCAATGAATGTCACCATATATGAAAGTGCATTTGGCTCTAGTATCTACTAGGGCATGCGCAGTCTGTTTATTCTTAGGCAACCAATATATAGTTAGTTCTACATGTGGCCTCTGGCCCCCAGGTACCCTGGCCACCATTACTCTTATCAGGATTCCGGGACCTTGGCTTTCATCCAGTTTAATGGGGTTGACACTTGCCATGCCTGTGCAGGAAGGGTGGTGGGCTGAACCTGAGGCTCCTTAGTGAAGCACTCTTCTGGTGTGAGCTTCTGCCACAGTCTGACCGGAACAGTATTAGGCTGTTTATCTATTTTCATAGCTGTTCCTGCCATTACCAGGTTGCACCACATTTGTTGGTCAGTCACCCTGATGGGCCCCTTGGCCGTCTCCTTTTCTTTGGCGCCCTTGTCTTTCATCCCAGCAGCGTATACCCTTTGCCTACAGATTCTCCATTTCTTGTAAGTTGTTGGCTGCTTGGGCCACCTGAGACACTGGCTGTCCTACTAGGGGACTCTGGATAGACACTAGCATACCATACCACTGGTTGGGTGCAGACTAAGATGGTGTCTTTCATGTTGGCAGTGAAGAGCTCTTTGTTGGACCTTGGTGATGTTCAGCACAGATAGCATGTGTCATCCCTACTTCCCAGAGGATGTCCTGCAATTCATTCATAGTCTGCCATCGCAAAGGAGATGTGGGGATACTGCCCTCATCTGGCCATGCTTCATTACAGCCCACAACCACCCAGCTAAGGAGGGGCATGGCCTGATCGTCATTGACACCACAGAGGTGCTGCCTCAGGGCTGGGTGGCATGCAGTGGATGCCATTCCACTCATCTTGAGTCTGGAGAGTACAACACCCTCCATCCTCATGTCCCATAGACAGAGAAGCCACCTCTCAATCAACTATCTCTCTTCCTGAACCCAGCTTCTGCCCAGCTCCACTAGTTCCCCAGTGGTGTAGTGCTGCATTGTGGTACTACTGTCTTTCAGGCAGAGACAAGTTTTATGGGTCTACTCCCTGTGGGCACCATTGGTCTGACTTTATCTTGGTAAAGAGGATAGGACCTCTATGGGCTTATCCCAGTCCTCACTCTGCTCCTCACTAGAGCTCTCCATTGGGTCCCCGGACTTAGGAAGATTTAGTCATACAGTCCTAACTTGGCATGGGAGCTGGTGACCCTTCAAACAGGCTGCCTGAGAAGCTAGGATTTCCATTTTGTCATCCTGTTTCTGCAGGTGGGACAGTAGGGTCTCTGATGTTTTAGCTTGAGCTAGTCTGGCATCTCTTTCTAGTCATAGTTCTTCCTGTAATGGATAACCCCTGACCTGTGCTGGGAGCTCGGCCCCAGTGGTTGCTGGGAGCACTGTCAAGAATTGCCAGCCAGTTGTGGCTGCCACAGCTCAGGCATCTAACTTTCGTTTAGTTAGATCTACCCCCTGCAACAGCTCTTCCAGACCCTTTGGTGTTTTTGGGGTGTTCTGTACTCATACATTGGGCCTAATCCATCAAGGATAGTGGGTTTTGGGCTGCACATAAATGTGCTGGTCAGCCTGGGATCCCCCCCTTGGATTTCGCCTTTCCTGATCTTATGGTCTTGGTGCTCATGAGATTTTTCTCCACCTTCCTACTGGGTTCACCAGGTTGTGGTACTGGGTCCCCGTTAACTTCTGTAAGGATGGCACCAGGTTCAAGAGGCAAAAGCGACCTGGAGCTAGCAAACAAGACATAGGGTTTTATTAGGGAGAACTAACATACAGGGACAGTCCAGTGGTGGTGAACTAGACAGGAGAACCTCAACTGCTTGCAAAAGGCATGCAGCTTATATAGCACTTTTATTTGGCACCCTCCCCGCAGCAGCCTCCACGTGGCAACCCTCCTTTCCTAAGTTATTGCTCTGAGGTGCATTTGCCATACACCCACTCCCACTGTAATGCCATTAATCCATTCCTGAGGATTAATGTCGTTATGGTCTCATGGCCTAATCGCCTCCCAATGGTTCTACCTCTTAATACCATAACAATCTCAATTAAATTTCAACGTGAGTTTTGGAAGGGACATTCAAATCATAGCAGTTATTTTAGAGCTTTAGTTCAGAAACACAAATACTGTAACTTTTACCTCCAAGTCATTGACTCATAGTTGTCTAATTTAGTAGGCTTTGAAGACCCTGCCTTTAGTCTTTTTGACCTTTTATGTGGACTGATACATGTAGGGAAAGAGGCTCAGGAAGGAAAAGCAGTTAGGAAAAGAAAACTTGGAAAAGATATTTAGGAATCTTTGAATATCTCACTCTTGGTGAAGAAAATCATTTTTCTTTCATTTTATTTGATCATTACAATTTCTAGGTTATAGGCATCACAGTTGGGAGAGACTGCAGGTTATGTAGACTATCAAGGCAAATACAAACATTCTTTGAGTACATTATGCTCTAGGAATGGGTCCCATTCTGTCTCGTTTCTGTGAAGCTGCTTCTAGCTTCACAGGGATTAGTGGGCCTGGTCATAGAAATGGATTACGTAGGGATCAAAAAGCAGAAGTATCAGTAGGTAATTTTGCTTCTTTCATTGCATTAGGCGGTAATGAAGAGTCTGGATTGCTGTGTAGGTGTTGTTCTGTAGGACTTGCCTGTGGCATCTAGGCAAGTATTCAATGTTCAGCATGCCTTACTAGAGCCTTTTTGACTTTCTGATACATTTTATGCACTCTAGAAGGCTCTGGGATTCTTGCTGTCCAGAAACACACAGTTGATGAAGGAAAGAGATTTGTAAACAACTACAAATGTAATGATAAACTACTCATAAAAAATGTAAAAATGTAGTGACTTCCGTGAGGAAAGGAAATACTGTGGTTAAATAGAAAAAATGACGTCTAAGAAGCAGCTTAAAGTAGGAGTTCTACAGTGAGAAAGTGAGAAAAGGAAAACATTGTTTGACTGAATCCTCCTACCAACCCTAAGATAGAAGTATCAGACAGACTCAAGAAAGGCCTCAGAGTGAATATTTGGCCGAGCTGGGATTTAAAGCCAAGGTCATCTTACTTCAACTTCATGCTCTTAATTAAAACTAATAAAACATGAATTTTGTTCAGAGGGGTATAAGACTTTATAATTTAATTTTAGCCTGTGATACTAAGGATAGGATCAGTTTATAAAGTAGAAAATATCCAGGTATTGAACTGATCTATTTTCCCCTAATCTAGCAATGAAGCAGATTATGAGGAGTAGTTTTTTTTTTTTTTTTGAGATGGAGTCTCGTCGCTCTGTCACCTATGCTGGAGTGCAGTGGCGTGATCTCAGCTCACTGCAAGCTCCACCTGTGAGGAGTAGTTTTTAAAAAGATAGTGTTGTAATTACAGAATCCAGTAGGGAAAGTATGTGTGGTTTTGTGTATACTGTCCCAAATACTAGTGTATGTTGTATTATGTAGTATCATTTTCTTTATATAGCAGAATAAAGTTTAAAAACAGTATGCTGGAAGTTTTTGCAAGAAAATTTTCTAAGGAGGCAGGGTGGTATAGTGTAGAATAGGTTTTGAGAGCTGGACAGACCTGCTTTTAAAATCAGGCTTGTGATCTTAGGCAGGTTCTGTGCCTTATCTGGGCCTCAGTTTTCTCCATTTGTAAACTGAGGAGATTGGAGTAGATATTTTAGTGTCATAATGCATTATGACATTCCCTGGACATAAGGGAGAACAAGAAAAAAATGGAAGAAAAAGAAGGATAGGAAGAATTAGAAAAAGGAAAGGGAGAAAGAAGTTAAAGAAAAAGCCCTAAGCCTCTTAAGACCTCATCAGCTATTTTCAGTGGTCTTCTCTTTTGTATCTGTATGAATGACTTACACTTAGGTCGTCAGGGTTTTCCCATGTTCTTAGAAACAGTGCTATAAAGCAGACTAGTGTTTTTTGTGAAGTGCACTGCATTTTCTCATTGGAACAGTTATAATTTCTGACTAAAGACTGAGTAAATTATCAATTTGATTAGTAATGTGACTTAGAAAGCTGAAACAATTGTGAATCTATAAGTATTTGAAGTGGTAGGACTATGCTCTAAGTGCTATAGAATAGGCATAAATGTATCCCACTTATTGAACATACAGCAGCATTCCTGTATACTATGATGTGTGCATTGAGCACAGGGAAGAACATTCATTCTACGTGGTAGATTTGAACTACTCTCTAGGCTTTAAATACAAAGAATTAGATGTTTGGTGTTGCATTCCACCTCAGGTTACAGCACTTATTAGGGAATAATTTGAGTTGCTCTCAGTCCTTTGAAATAACTGTCTACACAAGTTTGAACTCACATCTTTTTTGTTGTTGTTGTTAAACATGGTAAGTTTTCTCGGGCAGGTGCAGGCAGTCACAATCATTACACTGATCTTAGAATTACCCAGAAAGTTAGAATAATTGTTTTTTTAAAGAGTCATGGTAATATCTTAATATTTGGAGGCAATATTAATGACTTCTGGTATATTATAGGTGCTCAATAAGTATTTGATTAGTTGACTTGAAGAATAATTTGACAAATATATGTAAAATCTGAGAGACATAATTATTACCCTATACACGCTTGATAGAGATGAATAGTGTTTATTAATTTTAGAGTTGAGCTTGGTTTTGTTTGTAAATACCTTCGGAATCATCTCTTTTTTTCCACCCTTTGTTGCCTTCAGAAATCCCTGCTTTGTGCTGAGGAAAGAACTCTTAAGTGGTTATTGCTACCTTTATAAGTAGCAATGAGCAAGTTATATGTTCTATGTAATCTTCAAAAATGTAGGACAGTGAGGCCGCTTTAAATAACTGATTTTAGTCCATTTTTGCCTTCCCGCTGACAGATTTCTAAGCTTTGGCTCTGATATGGCCTTTAACTACATTTGTTTAAAACAAGTGCTTTTCAGGAGGTGTTTTCATTGTTCACCCGTGGTTCTATGTTTAAATGGAGTGCTTGTAAATGGCCACTGGCATATATGGGTAGTTAAGGCATCTTGACCAGATTTGTGAGTTTGACAGTAAGAGACTCCATCTCCAGGAGATGTATTTCTGGGTTTGTAGGTTAAATCTGTCTCTTTCTATTACTTCTTCTTCCCCACGGAATTCAGGTTTGTTTCACGTGTTTTTAATTCAGGACCAATCACTTACAGCAAAGGGTCTTAAACATTATTGTATGAGAATCACCTGTAGAATTTACTAAACCAGGTTACTGAATCCCACCCCCAGATGTTCTGATTCAGTAGGTCTGAGCTGGTGCCTGAGAATGCTAACTAGTTCCCAGGTGATGCTGATGCTGGTGCTAATGCGGCTGATCTGGAGACCACATTTCGAGAGCTTTTGATGTATCAGGCATTAGTTCCTAAACCTCATTATGCATCAGGCTCACCTGGGAAACTACCCGTTCACTCACTCGAGCTCACACTTGCACTCACATTCCCACTCATAATTAAGTGTTTAAGGGAGTTAGGAAGCTGGAGGCAGGATCTATAATGTTTTCCAAGTGATTTTGAAGCAGCCAGTCTTGCCTTTGTCCGTGATTGGGTATTTGATTCGCTGATTTGGGCAAGCGGTTCTCCAACCTATGTAAGAATCATTTGTAGAGCTGGTGAAAACACAGTTCTGGGGTCTATCCTGCTGATTCCTGTACGTCCAGAAGATCCAAATGGGGCCCCAAATTTGCATTTCTAACAAACTTGCAGGTATGTCATTGCTGCTGGTCCAAGAACTGTACTTTGAGAATCACTGATCTAGGGCAACCAACTACCCAGTTTTTGGAGATTCTCTGTAACTGATTTAAATAACTGGATTAAATTTAGGGAATGAAATTCTTTGACTATCTCTAATAGTGTTGAGTTTCCTTCCAGAAGTTTTTTGTGATAGTAATGTGCTCTTCCAAACTATCATTTAACTTTGCCACTCAAGGGAAAATGAATGTCTAAGTTTGTTTTTCAGTTATGTATAATGGTTCTGAATAAAACTTTAAAAGTGGCAAATAATTCTGAAAAGAAAAAGTCACAAGTAAAACAGTTAATTAACAATTAAGAATACAAGTAAGAATACAGACGTGTGTATTTCCTAGTTAAGATTGTGGACCTGCGTGTTTGTGCTTTTTGTATGTTGTTTCTCTGATGATTTTCCCTCTTGTGGACTGCCTCATAGTGAAGGAAGCTCTGTACTTTTTAACAAAAGTTGTGCACGTATGTCTAATAATGGCATGAATTGAAGTGATTCAGAATTTCTTAGAACATAGTGAGCTATGCTTCCTGATTGTTTCTGTAATCTAAAGGTTATTGTTTGTAGGATACAAATACGAAACCTCTGTAGTATTTATGTAGATTGCACATGCCTTTTCAGAGGACAGAAAGTTTACAATCCATACTTTGTGAGAGTGATAATGCATCTTTCGCAGTGTGCTTACTCTCAACATCTCTAATCTTTTATTCCAGGTCACTAAATATTTTTCATGTCTTTTAACTTTATTCCCATAATGAATATGAAAGTTAGAAGTACTACAATAGGTGCTGTTGCTTTCCACCCTTAGATCTCCCATTATCTGAGCAGATATAACGTTTGGTGTTTGTGATTGGGTGTGAAGCTTATTTTCAAAAGTTAGATTTTCTTTATAATTAATTTTTGAGCTGGAGTGTGGTTTGATATGTCATGACTTGTCCAGAGATCTAATGTTTTGTAGTTCACCTTTTTAAAGCAAAGAGCAGCTGCATTTTGAAATGTTTTATCTCAAATGGACAAGCTGTTTACAAGCTAGACTCTAACACATCCTGACATTTAATGTCTGTGTTTGTATTCCTCCTGGAATTAAGCTGCCTTTCTAATTAATTAGTTGCATAGCCTTTTATTAATTCCCTCAAAATTTATAATGTTTTAAATTAACAATATAGATAAGCATACTGCATTTTTTGGGAAAACATGAAATGTTAATTATGTAGCAGTGACACGAGTTTTATAAACTCTGTTGAATGTTAGAAGATGCTTACAACAATGTTTTCCAAATATAGGGATTTATTATAAACTTATCCTTCTAAGGCCGCCTGTGCCATTTCAGGAGAGTGAATATAAATAGATCTTGATTTCTTCAAGAAGTGGACTTAGTCATTTTGTTTATAGTGAAAGGAAGTATTTGCTTTGCATCTCTAAGAATTGTCTTTAGCATCCTTGTTAATTACACATCATTTCAACATGTTCTTACCAAATTCTCAGGCCTTGATAAGGTAGCATAACAGAACAGGAAGAATTAAAACTCATATTTAAATAATTGTTTTGTTATTATAGCACTTAAATCCATCTAGTAACAATTCTGAATCTAATAATTGTAACTTTTTCTGAGATGGAAAATTTTATCTCTTGTCCAGTGTTCTGAGATATTTTTAGCTCATTTGTCCCTCCACCTCCAACTAGCTTAGTTTAACAGGGATTTATGGAGCATCTGCTATGTATGTAATAGTCCAACTCCTATGAAAGGTTCTGTTTCTCATATTTTTTACTATTTTTTCAATTCTGTCAATGTTGTTTTCTAAGTTAGAATTAAAATATTGATACTGTAGAAATTTAATATTTTAAAATAAAGTCCAGGGAAATAATGGGATTTATTGCAAAGCCTATGGTGAGCCCTATATTCAAATGCTAGCATTATACTTTATCAGCTGATAAACGTTGAGCAAGCTGTTCAACCTCTTGGGTTTTATATCCTCAGCAGCTAAGTAGGGATAACACTAGATGGTTTTAAGTGTTCTTATGAGGTTTAGTAATATAGCCTGGCAGCAGTGGTGATGGTTTATATAGGCCCTTGGTAAGTGTCACTTCATTTTTCCTTTTCTTCTTTAGCCTCTGGAAAACTGATATTTAAACATTTTCTAAAAATTGTATTTTATGTATATTTGTGCATTTCTCTGGTAGAAGCTTATTTGGATTTCGGCAATTTTTCTGATACGAAGTGTTCTTGGTTATCCTAGTATAAGAGATAGGGAAATCTGGCAGAATCCTTTGCTTTGCTAAAGTAGTGATTTTCACTGAATCTGAATCAGTAAAAATCTTGCCCGTCAATAAGAATATGCAGACTAGAGACACAGCTTGTTTTTGGGTAGCCTCCTTGACACATTTTCTTTCTTTTTGAGATGGAGTCTCACTCCTTTTTCCCAGGCCGGAGTGCGGTGGTGCAATCTCGGCTCACTGCCACCTCCGCCTCCTGGGTTCAAGTGATTCTCCTTCCTCAGACTCCCGAGTAGCTGGGATTATAGGCACACACTACAATGCCTGGCTAATTTTTGTATTTTTAATAGAGATGGGGTTCCACCATATTGGCCAGGCTGGTCCTGAATTCCTGACCTCAAGTGATCCGCCTGCCTCAGCTTCCCAAAGTGCTGGGATTACAACTATGAACCACCTTGCCTGGCTGACAGATTTTCTTGCTGAACTTTGGGTCATCCCAGATGTGAGTTCACTGTAGGTGTGTAATGGAGCAACAGTAGTAGGAATACAAGTTAAATTGATGTATATGTCATGACAGTCTGTCCAATTCAGTGGTCCTCAACCTTTTTGGCACCAGGGACTGGTTTTGTGGAAGACAGTTTTTCCATGGACCTGGGGTGAGAGGGTGGGGATGGTATCTGGATGAAACTGTTCCACCTCAGATCATCAGGCATTAGATCCTCATAAGGAGCAGGCAACCTAGTTCCCTCACATGCACAATTCACAGTGTGGTTCACACTCCTATGAGAATTAATGCTACCGCTGATCTGATAAGAGGCTGAGCTCGGGCAGTAATACTTGCTTGCCTGCTGCCCACCTCCTGCTGTGAAGCCCAGTTCCTAATAGGCTGGTACCAGCCCATGGCCGGTTGGTTGGGGACCCCTGCTCTAATTAATGCATTTTATAAGGGATGTATTGTAGCTAGATAAATAAGCAGTAATTCTGCAGCATATTTCATAAGGCAATGAATTTTCTCCTCTGTTTTATAATTCTGAAATGTAGTTATAGAATATTATATTTGCGATATTGGGATTTGTCCTACTGTGTAAATATTATGGATATTATATAGAGATGGAATTATTTTTATCAGTGAAGTGGGTATTTTAGTATTCCTTTTGCTACTCATTTGAGATGACTGGAACTGAATGGTTTGTTTCAGAAAAAGAGGTGGTAGTTTTGATTCTGTTTGAGCTCTAAATGGCATATACTATTTACTTTGCTAGTAGAAAATTTTCTGGGTTGTTTTACCAAGACTACAAAAATATAAAACTTGAGGAAAGGTTCTCTTTCTAATTAAAACAATCACAAAAATAAAACCAGGCTATCTAAATAAAAGTTATTTCTAAGAGTTATTCTTGATTCTTTTTTCTCTTGCTCTTTTTTTTTTTTAATCAAATCCTGTCAGCTTTGTTTTCATGCTTATTCAGAATTTGACCTTTTAAAAAAATTAACTACTTTCACTGCTGTACCACAGTTCACACCATCATCAGCTCTTGTCTGGACTATTGAAATACCTTCTTCTGCCTACTCTTTCTTTTTCACCTCGCATCTATATTTTTTATATTGTCTAACTTGGAAGACTTTGAATTATAGGTTTTGAAGATGAGGACAGGTCTAGGTTAGAGATATAGACATGGGAGTTGTTAGTAGTTAACATGGTGAAGCTGTAGAAAGAATGAAATCACTAACAGAAGGTGAGTAGAGTTCCTTCATTCATTGAGCCAGGTACTGCACTGGATGGTGGGGCTACCTCAAGGAATAAGATAGACTTGGGCTCTCCTCATGAAACTCAAGACTCACAGGGAAATAGAACAGTGTATAAGATAAGTACAATACAATGTGTTAGGTGTTATGTGAATGATCAGGACGCTTTCAGAATGCTAACACAGTAGAAAAGTCTTGGGAAATATCGTCATTCAAAGGTTGGGTTGTTAAAAAATATTTTGAACAGGAAACTGGGGAGTGGCTAGAGAGCTGGGAAGAGAACCCGAAGAAGTGGTGCCTCAGATGAAATGAGGTAAGCATTCAGTGAGGAAATAATGTGGTATTGGTTCACACTCATTGAGTACTTGGATTATGTCAACCACTGTTAGAAGCACCTTGTATGTACTAACACATTTCTTCCTCACAGCAACTCTCTGAGGTTCTCTTTATTTTGTAGTCGAGGAAACTTATGTCAGATTAAGGAGCTTTACCGAGATCACACAGGTAATAAATGGTGGAAACAGGATCAACAGTGTTGATCATAGTGGAGATCACAGTTACATAAAGTACTTAGTTCCCTACTTGGGAGGTCATGGGAGCCTGGAAGAGAGAAATTCTTGTGGTGTCTTGTACCTAGCTGCTGGATTGCAATAAATTGAAGGATGATTGATTGAGAGTTGAAGAAGCCAATATAGTGATTGTCAATTTCTTTTTTAGTTTTGTTGGTATGTTATTATTAATATTTTAGAGTTTTTA
Organism: Piliocolobus tephrosceles; assembly: GCF_002776525.5. Taxonomy (NCBI): domain Eukaryota; kingdom Metazoa; phylum Chordata; class Mammalia; order Primates; family Cercopithecidae; genus Piliocolobus; species Piliocolobus tephrosceles. The sequence continues at coordinate 66,462,760 of NC_045436.1, read as the reverse complement.
TGCTTTCCATAAAAGAGGGATAAATACAGTTAGTCCTCCCTCCTTGTCATTCCTCCCTGTCTCCAGTAAAACCCAAATTTAACTACATTTCTTTATTATTTTCCTGGTTACTTTCCTCTTACCTGGGCGCTGATTTAGTTCACCCAGCTGTGAATCTTCAGCCTCTCTCGGCATACGAATTGTGTACTCTAAGCACCTTTAAAAAAACAAAAAACAAACAAAAAAACTTGGTATTTTAGTAAGGTTGTTAAGCCAGGTAGGTAAATAATGAAATATGAAAAATTTGGAAATGAGAGCTGTATTTAGGGCAGTTTGAAACTTAGGACTGGTGAAGTGAAATAATCTTGATGTTTTAGAACTATAGGTTGGTGCAAAAGTAATTGCAGCTGGGCATGGTGGCTCACACCTGTAATCCCAGCACTTTGGGAGGCCGAGGCAGGCAGCCACTTGAAGTCAGGAGTTTGAGACCAGTGTGACCAACATGGTGAAACCCCGACTCAACTAAAAATGCAAAAATTAGCCAGGTATGGTGGCGCATGCCTGTAGGCCCAGCTGCTTGGGAGGCTGAGGCACAAGAATTGCTTGAACCCAGGAGGAGGAGGAGGTTGCAGTGAACCGAGATCATAGCACTGCTCTTCAGCCTGGGCAACAGAGCAAGACTCTGTCTCTAAAATAAAAAAAGTAATTGCAAAAACTGCACCTAGAATAGAATAATAGAATACTCTTTCAGAGATAATTTAGTACATTACCTTATTTCACAGATGAGGAGAGACTATGTGATACATCTAAACTCAAGCAGTTAGTGAGAAATAAGCCTTGGCTCAAGATTCAGGTCTGGAGACAAATGTGCCTTCCACAGTACCATTACTTTTAAAATATCAACTTTTGAAAGTGATAGAGGGTTTGGAATAGACGTGGTTCCTTTGATCAGTTTAAGTTGCAGCAGTCACTTGTAATATAAATAAGGCGAGAACTACAATAACCTATAAGGATATTCTATTTGATTTTTTTAAAATTTATTTATTAATGGGCCGTGAGAAATGGAACTTTCCTAGTGGTACAGCAAGTGTTACCACCTTGTCTATACTTAATACAAAGTTGAGGGAGAATAAAGACCCCAAATAAAACAAATTTTCTGGAGTTCTGATATTTTGAGGAAAGTACATTTTAAAAAAGGGAGACTTAGATTTTTGTTATACTTGCTTTGTTTTCATATATGTGAGTATATTATTAGCAAATTTTATGCTCAACTTTTAGAATTTAAATATGAGATCCAGATGTCCAAGTTTTATGTTACCTTTTCATGTAATAAAGTTTCTGTAGGCAGGTAGTAATTCTAAAAGAGATTGTTAACTTCTCTGATCAGTTTAATTTTATTGTTAGTTTCTAACGAAGGAGCTTAATTGTAATCTCAAAAATAATGTATAACTTAGCAAGTAATGAGTATAAAATTGTAGGATTTTATAAACATGGGACAAGATGATGTTTGTTGATTGCATCTGGAGCAGATGGTTTTGAAGAGCATGGGTTTAGAATAATTGCTCTTGTCAAGAATTGGTTGATGTGGAGCTTGAGGGGGGAACAAGTCATATACAAGTCATACATTGGAAACAGTGTGCTGACATTTGGCTCCCTAAAGCGTTTTGCCTTTTCTTCCCTTCAAGGTGTCTTGTTTTCCAGTCTTAAAAATGTTAAGAGCATTGGAAAATAAAGTATTGAAAAGAAAATGATACATTTTTTGTTGAATTAGCCACACCTCTTTTTTTTATTTCAAAATTGTGTTTCTTAACATAGCAGTATTGCTTCTGTATTTGTTTACATTTAAAAACATTAACTCCAAAGTTAGTGAGAAGAGGAAATGTTGATGGCTTACTTTCAACCATATTCGTTGATGTACATGTGTCCATTTGTTCTTCTAGTTAATTGTCTTCAGGTTTCTAAAAATATATATATTTTTAAAAATTTAATCTTTCAGTATAGATTCCGGTATGGCCTTATTAGAAATGGTGATGGCCAGTAATTTAAACTTAGTATCATAGAATTTTAAGTTATTTAAATTTGAATAATTGGACAAAATATATTTTAATCTTTTCATTTAGTAAATGAGGTAACTGATGGCCAGAAGGGCTAAGTCTTATTTAAAGTTGTGCCTGAGCTAGTGCTAGACCTAGAGCCATGGAGAGTTGGTTGCATTAGTACTATAGCTCCGAAGAGCTTTAATTTCTGTAAGCTCTTGATAATATATTTAACATTTAATTGATACAAATTCTGTTTTTCAACTTACATGTTATTTTCAGGAATAGCATTTGTTGTGTAAAATAGGATATGTTTATTTAGAGTCCAGAATCAATACTTCAGAGTGGGAAAGAATCTGAAGGCCTGTGGCAGGGGTCTCCAGGATCTCTTATGGCATAGCTTTTGCATATCAGTAAACTTATCTTTTGTTCTTTTCTCATTTCTAACAATCCACCATACTTTATATCCTCACATACTTACAAAGGAATTAATAAGTTGGATTTAGGTTTATTTAAACATGTTCTTTCATATATATAAGACTGAACTCTGGAGACTTGGGATTTTATCTTTTATTATTCTATAGGGCCTCCTAATCTCTAAGGTGCTATGCTCAGTCTCGTCTCTATTTATATGCTGTTCCCCCGGCTTGGAATAGTTGGCTGCCTCTTTGGCCCCAATTCCTGTTTTATCAGGTTAACATCAATTCACCTTTCAGGCCTAACTACTTGAACTTATACATTTCAGTTTTTCGTTTCAGTTTTTCATTTGTGAAATAAAGGAATGTACTAAATGATATCTGTGAGAGTTGTTAGGTCAACTAATCCTTCCTGAAACTGAGTTCGATGTTCCTGACATGTGTTTTTGTGCCACTTTATTCTTCCCATGTCACAGTACTTGGCATAGTTTATAATAACTACATGTTATGATGTGTCTCCCCTAGTAGACTGTTAGTGCAGTGAGAGACTGATTTGCCTTCTTGTGCATTCTCATATGTAAGAGCTCAGTGAGTGAATAGATGAGTTAATATTGAAAAGAGTGCCCATGAAAGAGTAACTCCCGTGGCCAATGAATATATCTTCCCAGTGGCTTTATAATATAATAATACTTGAATAATTGCTTTCCTTTAACATAAATTGTAACTGAATTGGCAACAAATATAAGAACAGTGGTTCCATTACTGAGAACTGTTTTTTAGAAATATTTTCAAAACCAGTTTGGTGCAGTGGCTCACACCTGTAATCCTAGCACTTTGGGAGGCCAGACCAGGAGAATAACTTGAGGTCAGGAGTTTGAGACCAGCCTGGGCAATGTAGCAAGACTCTGTCTCTAAGAGAATTAGAGACAGAGTCTCTAATTAGCCAGTGGTAGTGGTGTGTGTCTGTAGTCCTAGCTACTTGGGAGGCTGAGGTGGGAGGATTGCTTGAGTCTAGGAGTTGAGGCTGCAGTCAGCTATGGTCGTGCCACTGCAATCCACAAAGTAATGGCATGTAAAAAATGCTGTTATCTCTCCTCAAGTTTTGTTTTTCTTCTTTAGTCACGCTGCCTTTCGTACCAAACATATTCATTTGTATAAAATATTCTGGCAAATCAAAACTCTCTGTGAGTACTGTAAATCATATAATCTATATTTTGTATTCTAGTATATTTTGCACACTGTTCAGCTTATAAATATGTTCTGCAATGATTCTGAGCCTGATCAGAATTTCTTTATAGAAAATTCCCAAAACTGATTTTAGTATTTTTTTAAAGAGATGGGGTCTTGCAGTATTGCCGAGACTGGTCTTAAATTCCTAACCTCAAGTGATCCTCCCACCTTGGCCTCCTGAAGTGCTGGGATTATAGGTGTGAGTCACTGTATCCAGCTCCAAAACCTTTTTTATGGATTTTTTCCCCCTAGATCATCATGGTTTTAATTATTCTGATTAGAAAGTACTCTAAATAAAAATATTTTTCTGTTTTAGTAATAAAATATTAAGGAATAAACTTCATTGTATATATGCATATGGATACTTAGAACTGAGTTTTTTCATTTTATTAATTTTTTTTAATTAATAGACTTTTTTAGAGTAGTTTTAGGTTTACAGAAGAATAGAGCAGAAAGTACAGATCATTTCCATGTAACTTCCCTTTTTTCCAGCTTCTCCCATTATTACGGTCTTGCCTTAGTGTGGTACGTTTGTTATAATTGATGAGCTAATACTGATACAATGATATTTCATTTTAAATTGCAGTTTATAATTTCTAAAACTACCATCCCTCTTATTTAAACCAGCTTCTGTGTTGCTTTATTTATAGTTTTTTTCCTTTCACTACACTTTTTACATACTTTTAAAAATAACCTTCTTTCTTGAAGTGTTACATATATACATAAGAGAGCATAAGCTAAAAGATCCATGCATTTTCCAAAGCGAACACACTTGTGTAACCACCACTCAGATCAAGATACAGAGCATTACTAGCTTCCTGGTACCCCTCTCAGACCCTTTCCCAGCCACTACATGCTCACCTCAATCCAAAAGGCAACTACTCTCGTGGCTTTGAATGCCATAGATCAGTTTTGCCTGTGTTGTCTCCTCTTCTTTCACTTGTTTTATGATTTGGGAGCTTCATCATTTTATTCTGTATAGCAGGAGTTCATTTTTATTGCTGAATTTGATTGTTTAAGTATTATGAGTAATGCCATGAACATTCTTGCACATGCCTTTTGGTGCACAAATGTATGTATTTCTGTCTATTATTTGTCTAACAGTGGAATTATTGGGTTATAGGATTCTTTTTACTAAATACTGCCAAAACATTTTTGTAGCGATTTTACCAATTTACCTTTCTACCTGTTGTGTGTGAAAATTCCAGTTTCTTCTCGTGGATGCTGACATGGAGTTTATAGCAGTATTTCATTGTGGTTTTAGTTCCCTGATGACTTGAGACTGAGTACCTTTTTATATTTGAATTGACCATTTAGATGTCTTTCTTTGTGATGTGCCTGTCAAGTATCTATTCAGTTTTTCTGTAGGGTTACTTTTTAAAAATATATTGATTTGTGGAAGTTATTAATATAGCTTAGTTGTGAGACCTTTGTTAGATATATGTATTTTAAATATCTTCTACTCTGTGGCTTGCATTTTTATTCTCTGTAGTATCTTTTAAGGAACAGAAAGTTTGTAATTATATATTTATTATATTATATATTGATATAAAGGATCCGGTTCATCGGTCTTTTCCTTCGTGGCTGGTGATTTTTATAGCTAGCTTAAGAAATCTTGGTCAAATCTACTGTTAGGTATATTTTCTCTTATCTTCTTGATGCTTTTATTGTTTTTCCTTTCATGTTGCTATCTTCAATTGTTTGACTTTTTTCATATAGATACGTTTTACCAGTTATTGAAATGACCATCCATTTCTACCTTGCTTCTGTTTTACCTTTGTTGTATGTAAATCAAGGGTTTGTGTTCATTTTGGATTCTCTGCTCTGCCTCATTGGTCTCTTACCCTTGTCCACCATACTGAAATGTCTTTAGTACTTTCAGCCTTAGCAAAAGTCTTAATTTCTGGAGGGTAAGTGATATTTTTTTAAAAAAACAAAAAAAAAAGGTCATCAAAATTTTCTTGACTATTGTTGGCCCTTTGCATTCCCGTAGAAGTTTTAAAATCAGTGTGTCAGGTTCTTCCTTCTCCCCATCTAGTAAACTGACTTGCATTTTGATTGGAATTATTAAGTCTTTCAATCAATTTGGAGAGATTTGGGAAGTTAATACCTTGTAATCCATGAACTTCTTAGATCCCTTCATTTTATTTTAGATTTTCTTTAATTTCCCTCAAGATAGTTTGGTAGTTTTATGTGAAAAGTCTTGCATACTATTCATTAGATTTATTCTTAGGTACTTTGGTTTTTTGAATGCACTTATGAATGACATTTTGTAAAATTTCACTTGTAATTATTTTATGTTAGTATAGTAATGGACTGCATAATGATGTTTCAGTCAAGGATAGATGGTATATACTACGATGGCCCTATAAGATTATAATGGAGCTGAAAAATTCCTATCACCCAATGACACCATAACCATTGTAAAGTAGTAGTGCAATTAGTATTATTATTTTTAAATTTGGTGTAGCCTAAGTGGATAGTGTTTACAGTAGAGTATAGTAATGTCCTGGACCTTCACATTTGCTCAGCACACACTCACTGACTTACCCAGAGCAACTTCCAGTCGTATAAGCCTCATTCATGGTAAGTGTCCTACACAGGTATAACATTTTTAAATCTTTTATACGGTATTTTTACTGTACCTTTTCTTTTTCTATGTTTAGATATGCAAGTACTTACCGTTGTATTGTAGTTACCGATAGTATTGAGTATAGTAACATGCCATACAGGTTCGTAGCCTTGCTGTATAGTAAGCCATACCATCTAGATTTTCATAAGTATACTCTTTGATGTTTGCACAATGACAAAATCACATAAAGACACATCTCTCAGAACATATCCCTGTCATTAAGCAACTCATGGCTATATCTAGAAAAAGTAAAATAATTTTTTTTTGTTTGTTTTGAGACAGAGTCTCGCTTTGTCACCCAGGCTGCAGTGCAGTGGCAGGATCTTTTTAAATCTTTTATACTGTATTTTTCCTGTACCTTTTCTTTTTCTGTGTTTAGATATACAAATACCATTGTGTTACTGTTCCCTACAGTATTGAGTATAGTAACATGCTGTACAGGTTTGTAGCCTAGGAGCAATAGACAGTACCATATAGCCTAGATGGATAGTAGGCCATACCACCTAGATTTGTATAAGTGTACTCTATAATGTTTGCAAACAACAAAAAATCACATAAAGACACATCTCTCAGAATGCATCCCTGTCATTAAGCAATGCATGGCGGTGTCTAGAAAAAGTAAAAAAAAAAAATTTGTTTTTGAGACAGTCTTGCTTTGTCACTCAGGCTGGAGTGCAGTGGCATGATCTCAGCTTACTGCAACCTCTGCCTCCCGGGTTCAAGCAATTCTTGTGCCTCAGCCTCCTAAGTAGCTTAGTAAAGATGGGGTTTCACTATGTTGGTGAGGCTGGTCATGAACTCCTGACCTCAAGTCATCCACCCGCTTTGGCCTCCCAATAGAAAAAGTAAATTTTTTTGTATTGACTGTGTCTACCTACCTTGCCAGATGCACTTATTAGTTTTAATGGTGTGGGTCAGGCACAGTGGCTTATACCTCTAACTCCAGCACATTGAGAGGCCAAGGCGGGAGGATCCCTTAAGCCCAGGAGTTTGAGACCAGCCTGGGCAACATAGTGGGACACCATCTCTACAGAAAATTTACAGAAAAACTGAGCGTGGTGGTATGCACCTGTAGTCCCAGCTACTTGTGAGGCTGAGGTGGGAAGATTGCTTGAGTGTGGGAGGTTGAAGCTACAGTGAGCTGAGATTGCACCACTACACTCCAGACTGGGTGACATAGGGAGACCCTGTCTCAAAAAAACCACAAAAAACAAAATTTTAGTAGTGTGTATGTAAGTTCTTTTGATTTTTTTTAAATCTATCAGTTATGTTATAGTTTTCTATGTATACATTTCAAATAATAAGTTTTAAATTTTGTTTTGTTCAACTCTACACCTATTTTTTCTTTTCCTTGACTTACTGTACTAGATAGGACCTCTGACAGTATTTAATAGAAGTGGTAACAATAGTAATCCTTATCTCATTCTTGATTTAAGAGAAAGTTTACAAACTGTTACTTAATATTAAGAATTTTTTTTTTTTTTTTTGCTGTATGTGTGATAAGGAGGTTTGTATCTATTCTTAGCTTTTTAAAAAAATATAATTAATGATATTTTATCACATTTCTACATTTATTGAGATAGTCTTATGATCTCTTTATTCTGTCAATGTGAAGAATTATGTTGATTGATTTTTAAATGTTACATGAATCTGACTTTCCTGTAATATAGCCAACGTGTCACAATTTTGTAATTCTTTTTAATGTATTGATCTTTTGGCTGATGTTTTGTTTAAGATATTTGCACCTATGTTCATGTGAGAGATTGACCTGTAATTTTTTTTCTTGTAATACCCCTTTAAGATTTGGGGAGCAGGATTATGCTACCCTTGTGAATCAAGTTGGGAATTATTTTTTCTCTGGAACAGTTTTTAAAAAATTAATGTCATATTCGTCCTTAAGTATTTGGTGACATTTATCATTGAAACCATCTGTGCTTAGAATTTTCTCTGTGGAAAAGGTTTTAATTATAGATTTAATTTCTTTAATACCTATTGAAATATTCAAATTGTATAGTTTTTTTGTTTGTATATTAGTTTCGGTAAATTTTTTTCCCCTAGAAGTTTGTTCATTTTATCTGCATTTCAAATTATTTGGCATAAAGTTATTCCTAGTATCCTCTTATCTTTTTAATGACTGTAGGTTTTGTAATGATGTCTACTTTTTCATTCCTAATATTGGAAATGTATCTCTTCTCTCACATTTTCAGATGACCAACCTTTGGCTTTATTGGTTATTTTTTTAAATTGTGCATTTGTTTTCTTCATTATTTCCCTCCTCCTTTTTTCTTTTTGGTTTAATTTCTTCTTCTTTTCCTAATTTCTTAAGATGAACGCCTCATTGACTCAGTCTTTTTTTCTATGTACATTAAGCCTACCAGTGTCCCCTTCAGTACTGCAGTAGCAGCATCCTACAGATTTTCATGTTATATTTGTATTATTATTCAGTTGAAAACATTAAGTTTTCATTGTGATTTTTTGTTGAACCATGAGTTATTTAGAAATGAATTAACTGATTTTCAGATATTTGTGTATTTCTTAGCATTTTTTTGTTACTGATTTTGTTATTCATTCTCCTGAGGTCTGAGAACTACGCTTTATGATTTCAATCTTTGAGTTACATGGAGACTTGCTTTGTGTCCTAGCATAGGGTCAGTTTTGGTAGATATTCCAGGTATGCTGGAAAACAGAGTTATTTTATTATTTTGATGTTGTTTTTTATTGTTTTTCATATCTTCTGATATCTTCTATATATTCTTTTTAAAAATTTTGGCTAATAAGGGAAGTATGTTAAAACCTGCAAGCAAGGTCTGTTTCTACATTTAGTTCTGTTTACTTTTGTTTTATGTATTTTGAATTTGTTATCAGGCATGTATTAATTTAGAATTTTGTATATTCTTGGTAAATTGGCCCTTTTATTACCCCAAGTGTCTAGTGATGCTTCTTACTTAATACTTGCTTGATAGTAGATATCGGTGCACTGTTATCCTTCCATGTATATTTCATTCTGTGTATATTTGCATAGTATTCCTTTTATTCTTTTACTTTCAACCTTTCTATATTCTTAAATTTCAGATACATCACTTGTATGCAGGGTAAATTGGGGTTTTATTTTTTTAATCCAGCTGCTGTTGTCATTGTTTAAATTCAAGTACTTAATGCATTTATATTTAGGGTAATACCTTAAAATACTTAGGTTTAATCTACTTCCTTATTTGCCTCACTTGTTGTATATTTTTTTTCCTGGTTTTTTTTTTTTTTTCATTTTTTTGGAATAGGCAAGTATTTTTATTATTTCATCCTCTTCCCATTGTCTTTTTAGTTACACATTTTAACTTGGCCTTTAGTGAATATCCTACATTTGTCTCCTTGGCTTATCAGGGACTAGTATGCATTGCAAACCTTGCAACACATTATTTTTTGGTACACTTATTATTTGGGTACATTAAGTTGTGCTATGTTTATTACAAAATCAGTCTTTGTACTTTACTTTTTTGGAGACAGGGTCTCACCTGTCACCCAAGTTGAGTGGCTGAGTGCAGTAGCATGATGATGGCTCACTGCAGTCTTGACTTCCTGGGCTCAAGCAGTCATCGCATGTAGCTAGGATTACAGGTACATGCCACGAAGCCTGGCTAATTTTTGAATTTCTTTTAGAGATGGGGTCACACTATGTTGTCCAGGCTAGTCTTGGACTCCTGGATGGAAGTGATCCACCTGTCCCAGCCTCCCAAAGTGTTGGGATTACAAGTGTGAGCCACTGTGCCCAGCTTGTACTTTACTATTTTTTAGCTTTTGAAAAATTCCATGTTTCTCTTGCCTTTGTTTTTCCTCCGGTGAATTACTATTTTCTTTCTATGTTCAGACGAGTGGAGATTTTATCCAGCTTAAGTTCTGTAGTTTGTATTAGAAATAATAGAGATTTCGGTATTTTATAAATACATTTATATTACAATATTAAATATACTTTTAAAAACCACATATTGCCTGCGTTTTCCAAACCCCTTCCTTAAATGAAAATAATGTCTCATTTATTGTCCAATTTTATGTTTGCATGATATAAAAAAATGTGACAGGCAAATTATTAGACTATTTTCCCTGTTTCAGTTTTTCTGTCTCAGTAGAGTGATGTATCTGGTCCAAATTAGAAATATTGGCAAGTATTGCCGGATACTATCTGGCATTGAAGTATTTTGATTACATCCATTTATGTTAGATGTTTTAGGAACATCTTAAATTTTTTCAGGCCACAAGGTGCTGTTTGATACAACATAGCACTGCATAGATACTCCTCAACTTATGATAGGGTTATGTCCTGAAAAAACTTGTGAGTCAAGATATGTGTGTAGCTGACTTGGAACTGCGGCTTGCTGCAGCTGCCCAGTGTTGCAAGAAAATTACTGAATTCATATTGCTTTTGTACCACTGTAAAGTGGAAAACTCTTTTTTTTTTTTTTTTTTTTTTTTTTTTTGAGACGGAGTTTTGTCCTTCTTGCCCAGGCTGGAGTGCAATGGTGCCATCTCGGCTCACCATAACCTCCGCCTCCAGGGTTCAAGCGATTCTTCTGCCTCAGCCTCCCAAGTAGCTAGGATTACAGGCATGCACCACCACACTTGGCTAATTTTGTATTTTTAGTAGAGACAGGGTTTCTCCATGTTGGTCAGGCTGGTCTCAAACTCTCGACCTCAGGTGATCCACCTGCCTCGGCCTCCCAAAGTGCTGGGATTACAGGTGTGAACCACCACTCCCAGCCATAAAGTTGAAAACTCTTAAGTTGAACTGTAATATTTTTTAATGCTTCTGCTCCATTTAACTAATGAGTATGTTGAGTAGTAAATCAACCCAATTTATCATCGTCTTAGTCCAGTTTGTGCTGCTATAACAAAATACCGCATACTTGGTAATTTACAAAGAACAGAAATTTATTTCTCACAGTTCTGGAGGCTGGAAAGTCTAAGATCAAGGTGCTGGGAGGCTTGGGCTCAGTCTCTTTGCATCCAAAATGAAGCCTTGAATGCCATATTCTCTAAAGGAGAGGAACATTGTGTGTCCTCACATCGCAGAAGAGTGAGATAGAGTGAGCCCACTCCTGCAAACCCTTTTTATAGTTGCATTAATCCATTCATGAGGGTGGAGACACCTATCTTTAGGCCTCACCTTCCATTAGTGTGTCATTAGGGATTAAGTTTTCACATGAGTTCTGGAGGAGACAAAAAAATTCAAACCATAGCAGACATAAAGATGTCAAGAATTGTTAAGGGCCCAAGGTTTTACTCTACTTGCTGCCTAACAGATTTTGTTAGTGCCTGCGGAAGAGTCAAAGGACAGAATATTGCAGCAACATAATTAGCTAGGGTAGCAGCATTCGCACCTGTTCCAGAGCCTCACTTTTCACAGAGTGATACAGAGGGCTCCCTGACACCTGAACCTGTATAAGCTTTCATCACAGTAGGGGAGCCTTGAATTGTAGAACCTGAATCTTTTATAATGGACAGTAAGCATGTCTATCCTTTGCTTTGGAGAGAGATACTTTATTTTCCTGCATACCAACATCCTTCAAAAGATAGTCTTGAACAGAGGCAGTCGGTGATTTTACTCTCAAGCAGAAATGCAAGAGATGTGAAGAACCATCTTTCAGCATTTTGTAAGGCAGAAAAAGCAAGTCAGTATTTGTAAGATGGCCTAAATAAGTGACTTGCTGGCTTTAGGAAGCGGGATCTATTTTTGGAGCTTCTTCGTAGTATTCATTGCTTTTTGTTGGTAGTGAAAGATACTCAACCCTCTGTTTTGTGGAGTTTTGTGTCTTCTTTTTATTAATGCTTCTGTTTATATATAAAAGTTCAAATAAGTGAAAACAAAATGATGGAGTGGTATCATTTTAATTTAGTAAAACCGTATTGAAGTATAGTGTTTTGAACAAGAAAGATTAAAAAACCATGGGAGCTAGCTGGTGTTCCAGGACAACTTCAGATATTCAGACTGGGTTTCTGAGAGATCTCTGAGATTAAACTCCTTCAAACTGGAATTTTATTAAATAGTCTTAACACAAAGAGCATCTAGTGACTTACTGTCTTCTAGACTAAAGGTTATCACAGATCAAAGGGCTCTAAATCTCACAACCTAATGGAGGGCACATTCACTCTTGTCAGTGTTTAAACTTCAAGCAAATAGCAAAGACAAGGAACTTAATATCTAACTTCTCAAGTCAGCATGATATCTTTGAATTTATTTTGGATCTCTCTAAATTTGACTTTGTTGACTGTCTTCCTGGCTGCTTTAGTACCTTTTATTCTACGTCATCCTATTGAGACGGAGTCTGCTCTGTCACCCAGGCTGGAGTGCAGTGGTACGATCTCAGCTCACTGCAAGCTCCACCTCCTGGGTTTACGCCATTCTCCTGCCTCAGCCTCCCGAGTAGCTGGGACGACAGGCGCCCGCCACCTCGCCCAGCTAGTTTTTCGTAGTTTTAGTAGAGACGGGTTTCACCGGGTTAGCCAGGATGGTCTCGATCTCCTGACCTCGTGATTTGCCCGCCTCGGCCTCCCGAAGTGCTGGGATCACAGGCTTGAGCCACTGCGCCTGGCCTTTCTCTGCCTTTTAAAACCATCATTTCTTTTTATGCTATTCAATTGATGGGCTTTCCTAAGATTGAGCCTTCTACATTTATTCCTCCATCCCTGACCCCCTCACTAGCCTCCCCTTATAGATCTCTCCATTGCTATAATATCACATCTTACCTGTATGCACATCACTCTGAAGTTTACTTTGCTCTTGTATTCCAAAATCACATTTCCAACTGCCACCTGAAAGTTTCCTTGCAGGTGTTTTCCCAATACCTTAAAACTTTGTAACTCTAGTTTGAATGTATTTACCAAAAGGGCAGGGGCAAAAGCATTTTTTAATTTTAATATCTTACTCTTTTAAAAGAAGTTCCCCAAACAAATTATTTTGATAAATCTTTTTTTTTTTTTTTTTTTTTTTTTTTCAGACGGAGTCTCGCTCCGTCGCCCGGGCTGGAGTGCAGTGGCCGGATCTCAGCTCACTGCAAGCTCCGCCTCCCGGGTTCATGCTATTCTCCTGCCTCAGCCTCCGGAGTAGCTGGGACTACAGGCGCCCGCCACCTCGCCCGGCTAGTTTTTTTGTATTTTTTAGTAGAGACGGGGTTTCACCGTGTTAGCCAGGATGGTCTCGATCTCCTGACCTCATGATCCACCCATCTTGGCCTCCCAAAGTGCTGGGATTACAGGCTTGAGCCACCGTGCCCGGCCACTATTTTGATAAATCTTTATGGCTTTTTTTTATGGATGTTGTTTTGTAAATTCTATTTTATATTTGTAAATTATGCTTTCTCATATTAAATATTTGTCATATTTTCATTGCCAAAACTAAGTGCTTGGATTTTTACATTTATCTTTCACATTCTTCCACCTCCCTTCCCACCACTCATCCCCTCCCTTACAAGGACAAAATGTTTTAAATGCTGTAATCTTGCATGGGGTTTGGGTTTTTTATTATTTTTATTGGTGATAATTCTGTCACAGGATCCTTAGGGTCTCACTTTTCCAGCCAGAAACCTCTGTGGCTGGTGGCGCCTCTGCCTGAGTTTTGCTCGGACCCACTGGGCTTTTCTGCCCACTTGGCCCAGCAGGCTGTACTTGGCTTGTGCTATCGGCCTGGATCCTACACCTGCCGAGGGTGAGCCAGGCACAGAGCTGTGAAGAGGGTGTGAGTGAGCTCAAGGTCTGGCCACTGCACACAGCCAGGCATGCTGGCTGCAGTGGAGTGGACAGCTCTAGGTTCAGGCACAGTCGCCAGCTCTGTGTGAGGATGTGGCTGGACCAGGCGTACCACAAGTGTTTTCCCCCGTGGGCACCAGAGAATGTGGTGGTACCTGGAAGCTTGGAGATGTTGGAAATAGCAGAGCTCCAAAGAGAGTGTCACAGCTCTGGTGTCACAGCTCTGATCACAGCCCTTGCTTCTGGGCTCCCCAAAGGGCCACAGCTCCTCTTCCTCTTGTTACCCGCAATGTGGTGACCAGTGGGCCTGTTTCAGTCCTGTTTGTGTTATAGCTCTTTCAGTCCTGCCATTTGGCAGGTCCTGAGTTCTTGTCCAGCCTTCAGGAAGAATGAGGTATGTGGACAGCTGGAGGGTGAGCAAGGCAAAGAGGAGCTTCATTGAGCAACAGAACAGCTCTCAGGAGACCCGAAGTGGGTAGGTCCTTCTGCCATCAGGTCGTTCTGAGGAGTGTCCAGCTCTCAGCAGAGAGGACGCCTGGAGTGGGTAGCTCCTTTCTGCAGGTATGTCATCCTGACAAGTGTCCTGCTGTCAGTGGAGAGGAGACCTAGAGTCGGTAGCTTCTTTCTGTAGGCAGGTCGTCCCAATGTGTGTCCAGCTCTCAGTGGAGAGGAGACCCGGAATGGGTAGCTCCTATGTGGCATCCTGACTAGTGTCCATTTCTCAGTGGAGAGGAGACCCAGAGTGAGTAGCTGCTATCCTCAAGCTGGTCAGCCTGATGAGTGTCTAGCTGTCAGCAGAGAGAAGACCTGCAGTGGGTGGCTTCTTTCTGCAGGCAAGTTGTCCCGAGTGTCTAACTCTCAGCAGAGAGGAGAGCTGGAGTGGGTGGCTCCTTTCCACAGGCAGGGTGTCCCAGTGAATGTCCAGCTCAGTGGAGAGGAGACCCAGAGTGGGTAGCTCCTTCTCGCATCTGGTAGTCCTGACGTCCCCTTGAGTCTGACTGAGTCAGGATTTTATGGGCTTCAGAGGGGAGGAAGTGCGTGCTGATTGGTCCATAGGCAGACCCAGAAAAAGCACCATAAGTTCTTGCTCTGGGCCGCCGACTCTACCCAGTGCTGACAGCCTGCCCTCCATGCTTCAGGCTGTCCCTGGCTTGAAGGTGGGGCTTCACCAGGGACTCACTCCTTTCTGCCCAAGAGCCTCTCTGCCTCCTGCTGCCATCAATCATGTCGTCCATGGTGCCCGGACTGTTTGTGCTGAGGGGTGCTTGCAGAACTGCTCTGAGCCACCCTTAGCCTCCCTCCCATGCTCATTGGCACCCAAAGTCTGGAGGGGACCAAGGTGGCAGGGAGCTGGTGTGTCAGCGCCACCTTGAGCACATGAACACCTAGGTGGGTCATGACAGTGGCTTGGCTCAGCCTTAACTTTGGTCTGAAATCAGAGCAGGCAAAAAGTTTTTCTGGGATTGGGGAGAGACCAGGCAGTAGAAGCAGGCACTTCGGAGCCTGTTGGGGCAGGAGGTACTTCCTGGTTTCTCAATAGTGGAGGGATACCTGGGTCCACAGCCATGGCTGGGTGGCTGCAGCTGTGCCTGGGTAAGTGGAGCTCCCACCCCACCAACTTGGAAAAGAGCAGGATTCCTGCCTGCTCCCAGCTCCCACTGGCTTTGTGGAGTACGCAGCCCTGGCCATGCCTTCCCCACTGCAGCCAGTGTCTTCACAGTGACCACTCCAGATGGGCCACCGGAGCCATCAATTCATTCTGTATTTATTAAGGAGAAGACAAATCTTCTGTTACTTTCCTCTCTTTGTAGGTCTCTGTGCCTTGCGAAGAATCCTGAAAAAACAGCCTAACCTCCCTGATGTCAAGGTGGCTGGACTGGTGAAGATTACTCTGAATGATTTCTTGCAGGCAATGAATGACATCAGACCCAGTGCCATGAGGGAAATAGCAATTGATGTCCCAAATGTAAGTCATTTATATCCCACACTAGCTACACTGTTTGAATTAAACTCTGAAAAAAATTTAGGGCAACATGGTACAACCCCATCTCTACAAAAAGTACAAAAATTAGTTGAGTGTGGTGGTGCACACCTGTAGTCCCAGCTGCCGCTGAGATGGGAGGATCATCTGAGCCCTGGGGAATGTTGAGGCTGCAGTGAGCCATGGTTGTGCCATTGCACTTCAGCCTGGGTGACAGAGTGAGACCCTATCTCAAAAACAAAAAACAAAACATCCAAAAAACTATGTTACAATACTACAAGCTGGATACTCCTATTGATACAATCCATTGATCTTACTCAAATTTTTTCAGTTTTACTTCTGTGTGTGTGTTTATTTAGTTTACACAGTTTTATCTCATGAAAAGGTTTGTGTATTCATCACGGGATACTGAGTAGTTCCGTCACCACAAAGATCCCTCATGTTGTCTTTTATAATCAAACCCACCTCATTCCTCCCCTCATTTCTAAATTTTCATTTCAGAAGTTTATATAAATGGAATCGTACTGTATACGACCTTTTGGAATGAGCTTTTTTCACATATGAGTAAGATCGTTTGTCTTTTTGTGTACCTTAACTTATTTCATTAGGCATTATGTTCCCCAGATTCATCTATGTTATTATAAATGACAATATTTTCTTCTTTTTATAAAGCCAGATAATATTCCATTATGCCACATTTCTTTATACCATTATACCACATTTTCTGTCTCTGTTCATCTGTTGAGGGACACTTAGATTGATTCCGTATCTTGGCTGTTGTGAATAATGCTGCAGTGAACATGAGAGTACAGATATCCCTTTGAGATATTTCATTTCCTTTTGATATGTACCCAGTAGTAGGATTGTTGGATCTTTTGGTAACCTAACATTTTGAGGAACCACCAAACCGTTTTCCATAATGTCCGTACAACTTTACATTCCCACCAACAGTGTACAAGGGTTTCTTTTTCTCCATATCCTTGGCAACACTTACTCTCATCTTTTTGATAATGGCCTTCCTAACAGATGAGAGTTGATATCTCATTATCGTTTTATATGCATTACCCTGATGATTAGTGGTGTTGAACATATTTTCATATACCAGTTAGCTGTTTGTATGTCTTCTTTTAACAAATGTTACTCAGATCCTTTGCCCATTTTTAATCAGGTTGTTTTTTTTTTTTTTTTTTGCTTTTGAGTTGTTTGAGTTTCTTAATATATATTTTAGTATTTTAGATAGTAACCTCTTATCTCATATATGGTTCACACATGTTTTCTCCTATTCCATAGGTTGTCTCTTTACTCTGTTTCCTTTGCTGTGCAGAGCTTTCTAGTTCGATGCAGTCCTGTCAATTTTTGCTTTTCTTGACTCTGCTTTTGGAGTGTATCCAAAAATTCGTTGCCCTGACCCATGCCATAAAGCTTTTCCTTATGTTTTCTTCTAGTAGTTTTACAGTTTTAGGTATTATGTTTAAATATTTAATCCATTTTGAACTGATTTTTTGTATGTGGTGTGAGAAGACGGGCCAGTTTCATATGTGGATATACAGTTTGTCATGTGGATGTCATGTGGATATACAGTTTTCCTGACACCATTTTTTAAAGAGATTGTGCTTTCATCATTGTGTGTTCTTCGGTACCTTTGTAGATCAATTGACTGTACATGCATGAATTTATTTCTGGGCTCTCTATTCTGTTTCATTTACTTGTATGTCTGTTTTTATGCCAGTGTCATGCTGTCTTGATTATCATAGCTTTGTAGTATGTTTTGAAATCAGACAGTGTGATGCCTACAGCTTTTTTTTTTTTTGCTTGAGATTACTTTGACTATGTGGTGACTTTTATGTTTCCTTATGAATTTTAGGGTTGTTTTTCATATTTTAGGGAAAAATGCCATTGGAATTTTGGTAGGGGTTACATTAAATCTGTAGAGAATTTTGGGTAGTATGGATATTTTAATAGTGTTAATTTTTTAAATTCATGAACATTAGACATTATCTATGAATTTGTGTCTTCTATTTATTTCATCAGTATTTTATAGTTTTCAGTGTACAGGTCCTTTACTGTCTTGGTTAAGTTTTTTCTATATATTTTAAAAGTACTATTGTAAATGAGATTTTCTTTTTTTAATTTTTTGGATAGTTGTTAGAGTATAGAAATGCTACTGACTTTTGTTGTTGTCAATTTTGTATCCTGCCAATTTACTGAATTCATTTATTGGTTTTAATTTTTTTTTTTGGTGGAATATTTAGGGTTTCCTTTATATAAGATTATGTCATCTGCAAACAGACAATTTTTTTCTTCTTTTTCAATTCGGATGCATTTTATTTCTTTTTCTTGCCTAATTTCCCTGGCTACGACTTTCAGTACTATAATAAATACAAGTGGTGAGAGTGAGCATTTTGTCTTGCTCTTCATCTTAGAAGACAAGTTTTTAGCTTTTCATTGTTGGGTATGACATTAGCTGTGAGGTTGTCATATATAGTGTTATGATGTTGAGGTACATTCTTTCTAATGTATTGAGAGTTTTTGTCATGAAAGGATGTTGAATTTTGTCAAATGCTTTTTCTGCATCTATTGATATGATTATATGATTTTTATTCTTCATCCTTTTAAGGTGGCATATCATGTTTATTGATTTGCATATGTCCAACCAGCAGCCTTGCATCCTAGGGATGAATCTCATTGGATTATGGTGTATGATCCTTTTAATGTGCTGTTGAATTTGGTTTGCAAATGTTTTGTTGAGGATATTTCCATCTATGTTCGCCAGGGATATTGGCCTGTAATATTCTATTCTTACAGCTTTCTTGTATCACATTAATGCTGGCCTCATAAAGTGAGTTTGGAAGTGTTCCTTTCTCTTCAGTTTATTGGAAGTTTGGCGAATTCTACTAAGTATTTAATGAAGAAGTGATGCTAATGCTTGAGAAGTATAACTTCTCGGGTTTTGGAATTTTCTTTGTTAGGGAGCTTTTTGATTATTGGTCTATTCCCCTCACTCATTGATTGGCCTATTCAGATTTTCTTTATGATTCATTTTTGGTAGATTGTATGTTTCTAGGAATTTATTTATTTCTTCTTGGTTGGCCAAATTTTTGCCATGTAGTTGTTCATTAGTCTCTTATGATTGTATTTTTGTAGTATCAATTGTAGTGTCTCTTGTTTCATTTCTGATTTTATTTACTTGAATCTTCTTTCTTTTTTTCATAGTAGTCTAGGCAAAGGTTTGTCAATTTTGCTTATCTTTTGAAAAAACAACTTATATTGATCTTTTTATATTATTTGTTATATTGATCTTTTAAATTATTTTTTCTAGTCTCCATTTCATTTATTTCTGCTCTGATCTTTAGTATTTCCTTCTTTCTGCTAACTCTGGACTTAATTTGTTCTTTTTCTATTTGTTGTGTAAAATTGGGTTGTTCATTTGAGATGTTTCTTTTTTTCTTAATGTAGGTATTTATTGCTATAAACTTTCATCATAGAACTGCTTTTGCTGTATCAAAGTTTTGGTATGTTATGTTTCTGTTTTCATTTGTCTTAAGATTTTCTTTGTTTTCCTTTTGATTTCTTCTTTGACCCATTGATTGGTTGTTCAGGAGTATGTTGTTTAATTTCCAGATATTAGGCCGGGCGCGGTGGCTCAAGCCTGTAATCCCAGCACTTTGGGAGGCCGAGACGGGTGGATCACGAGGTCAGGAGATCGAGACCATCCTGGCTAACACGGTGAAACCCCGTCTCTACTAAAAATACAAAAACTAGCTGGGCAAGGTGGCGGGAGCCTGTAGTCCCAGCTACTTCGGAGGCTGAGGCAGGAGAATGGCATAAACCCGGGAGGCAGAGCTTGCAGTGAGCTGAGATCCGGCCACTGCACTCCAGTCTGGGCGACAGAGCGAGACTCCGCCTCAAAAAAAAAAAAAAAAAATTTCCAGATATTAGTGAATTTTCCAATTTTTTTTCCTGTTTTTCATTTTGGGTTCATGTGATTGTGGACAGAAAAGATACGTGATATGATTTTAGTCTTCTTAAATTTTTTCGACTTGTTTTGTGGTCTAAGATATGATCTATCCTTTAGAATGTGTCATGTGCACTTGAAAAGAATGTGTATTTGAGAGATCCATAGATGGTTCACATCACAGGACTCTGTACAGATAACCCCCAGTACCAACCCAGAGCCGGGTAGACTCTCTGGGTGGCTAGACCTAGAAGATAGACAACAATCACTGCAGTTAGGCTCACAGGAAGACATATCCATAGGAAAAGTGGGGAGAGTACTATGTCAACGGAATATCCCATGGGACAAAAGGATTCGAACAACAGCCTTCAGCCTTAGATCTTCCTCTGACAGACCCTACCCAGTGAGAAGGAACCAGAAAACCAACCCTGTTAATATGCCAAAACAAGGCTCTTCAACACCCCTCAAAAATCACACTAGGGATATGTTTCCATTTGTGTCGTCTCTTTCTTTCAGTGGTGTTTTGTAGTTTTTCTTGTAGAGGTCTTTCGACTCCTTGGTTAGGTGTATTCCTAAGTATTTTGTTTCTTTTGCAGCTGTTGTAAAAGGGGTTCAGTTCTTGATTTGGTCGCAGTTGTATACATTAATCTTGTATCTGGAAACTTTGTTGAATTCTTTCATCAGTTCTAGGAGCTTTGCTCCTAAGGAAGAGTCCTTAGGGTTTTCAAGATAAACGATCGTATCGTCAGCGGTGACAGTTTTACTTCCTCTTTACTGATTTGGATGCCTTTTATTTCTTTCTATTGTCTGATTGCTCTGGCTAGGACTTCCA
Source organism: Piliocolobus tephrosceles (assembly GCF_002776525.5). Classification (NCBI taxonomy): domain Eukaryota; kingdom Metazoa; phylum Chordata; class Mammalia; order Primates; family Cercopithecidae; genus Piliocolobus; species Piliocolobus tephrosceles. Next base: position 66,441,965 of record NC_045436.1, on the reverse strand, counting down.
ATGCTATAATGAGGAGGAGTGGTGAGAGTGAGCATCCTTGTCTTGTTCCAGTTCTCGGAGGGATTACTTTCAACATTTCTCCATTCAGTATTATGTTGGCTGTGAGTTTGTCATAGATGGCTTTCATTACATTAAGGGATGTCCCATGTATGCCGATTTTGCTGACAGTTTTAATCATAAAGCGATGCTGGATTTTGTTGAGTACTTTTTCTGCATCTGTTGAGATGATCACGTGATTGTGTTTTTAATTGTGTTTATGTGGTGTATCCCATTTATTGACTTGCATATGTTAAACCATCCCTGCATCCCTGGTATGGAACCCACTTGATCATGGTGGATTATCCTTTTAGTATGTTGTTGGATTTGGTTAGCTAGTATTTTTTTAAGTAAGGATTTTAGCATGAGTGTTCATCGAGGATATTGGTCTGTCGTTTTCTTTTTTGGTTATGTTCCTTTCTGGTTTTGGTATTAGGGTGATGCTGGCTTCATAAAATGAATTAGGGAGGGTTCCTTCTTTCTCTGTCTTGTGGAATAGTTTCAAAAGGATTGAAAGATTGGTACCAATTCTTCTTTGAATGTCTGGTAGAATTCTGCTGTGAATCTTTCTAGTCCTGGGCTTTTTTTAGTTGGTAATTTTTTTTTTTTTTTTTTGAGATGGAGTTTTGCTCTTGTTGTCCAGGCTGGAGTGCAGTGGTGCAATCATGGCTCATTGCAACCTCTGCCTCCTGGGTTCAAGCAATTCTCCTCCCTCAGCCTCCCAAGTAGCTGGGGTTACAGGCTTGTGCCACCACGCCTGGCTAATTTTGTATTTTTAGTAGAGATGAGGTTTCTCCATCTTGGTCAGGCTGGTCTCGAACTCCCTACCTCAGGTGATCCACCTGCCTCAGCCTCTCAATGTGCTGGGATTACAGGTGTGAGCCACCATGCCTGGCTGGTAAGTTTTAAATTAACATTTCAATCTCTCTGCTTGTTATTGGTCTGTGATTCAGGGTATCTAATTCTTCCTGATTTAAGCTAGGAGGGTTGTATTTTTCCAGGAATTTGTTCATCTCTTCTAGGTTTTCTAATTTACATGCATACAGGTGTTCATAGTAGCCTTGAATGATCTTTTGTATTTCAGTAGTGCCAATTATAATATCTCCTGTTTCGTTTCTTTGTGAGGTTATTAAGATTTTCTCTCTTCTTTTCTTGGTTAATCTTGCTAATGGTTTATTAATTTTATCTTTTCAAAAAACCGGCTTTTTGTTTCATTTATCTTTTGTTTTTTTTTTTTTTTTTTTTCAGTTTTATTTAGTTCTGCTCTGATCTTGGTAATTTCCTTTCTTCTGCTTGGTTTGGGGTTTGGTTTGTTCTTGTTTCTCTAGTTCCTTGAGGTATGACCTTAGAATGTCAGTTTGTGCTCTTTCAAACCTTTTGACGTAGACGCTTTGGGCTGTGAATTTTCCTCTTAGCACCACCTTTGCTGTATCCCAGAGGTTTTGATAGGCTGTATCATTATTGTCATTCAGTTTGAAGAAATTTTAAATTTTCTTTTTTTTTTCTTTTATTTTTCTTTTATTTATTTATTTTTTTAATTATACTTTAAGTTCTAGGGTACATGTGCATAACGTGCAGGTTTGTTACATATGTATATCTGTGCCATGTTGGTGTGCTGCACCCATCAACTCGTCAGCACCCATCAATTCATCATTTATATCAGGTATAACTCCCCAATGCAATCCCTCCCCCCTCCCCCCTCCCCATGATAGGCCCCAGTGTGTGATGTTCCCCTTCCCGAGTCCAAGTGATCTCATTGTTCAGTTCCCACCTATGAGTGAGAACAAGCGGTGTTTGGTTTTCTCTTCTTGTGATAGTTTGCTAAGAATGATGGTTTCCAGCTGCATCTATGTCCCTACAAAGGACGCAAACTCATCCTTTTTTTATGGCTGCATAGTATTCCATGGTGTATATGTGCCACATTTTCTTAATCCAGTCTGTCACAGATGGACATTTGGGTTGATTCCAAGACTTTGCTATTGTGAGTAGTGCCACAATAAACATACGTGTGCATGTGTCTTTGTAGTAGAATAATTTATAATCCTTTGGGTATATACCCAGTAGTGGGATAGCTGGGTCATATGGTACATCTAGTTCTAGATCCTTGAGGAATTGCCATACTGTTTTCCATAATGGTTGAACTAGTTTACAATCCCACCAACAGTGTAAAAGTGTTCCTATTTCTCCACATCCTCTCCAACACCTGTTGTTTCCTGATTTTTTAATGATTGCTATTCTAACTGGTGTGAGATGGTATCTCATTGTGGTTTTGATTTGCATTTCTCTGATGGCGAGTGATGATGAGCATTTTTTCATGTGTCTGTTGGCTGTATGAATGTCTTCTTTTGAGAAATGTCTGTTCATATCCTTTCCCCACTTTTTGATGGGGTTGTTTGTTTTTTTCTTGTATATTTGTTTGAGTTCTTTGTAGATTCTGGAAATTAGCCCTTTGTCAGATGAGTAGATTGCAAAAATTTTCTCCCATTCTGTAGGTTGCCTGTTCACTCTGATGGTAGTTTCTTTTGCTGTGCAGAAACTCTTTAGTTTAATGAGATCCCATTTGTCAATTTTGGCTTTTGCTGCCATTGCTTTTGGTGTTTTAGACATGAAGTCCTTGCCCATGCCTATGTCCTGAATGGTACTACCTAGATTTTCTTCTAGGGTTTTTATGGTATTCAGTCTAACATTTAAGTCTCTAATCCATCTTGAATTAATCTTCGTATAAGGAGTAAGGAAAGGATCCAGTTTCAGCTTTCTACTTATGGCTAGCCAATTTTCCCAGCACCATTTATTAAATAGGGAATCCTTTCCCCATTTCTTGTTTTTCTCAGGTTTGTCAAATATCAGATGGTTGTAGATGTGTGGCATTATTTCTGAAGGCTCCGTTCTGTTCCATTGGTCTATATCTCTGTTTTGGTACCAGTACCATGCTGTTTTGGTTACTGTAGCCTTGTAGTATAGTTTGAAGTCAGGTAGCGTGACGCCTCCAGCTTTGTCCTTTTGACTTAGGATTGTCTTGACAATGCGGGCTCTTTTTTGGTTCCATATGAACTTTAAAGCAGTTTTTTCCAATTCTGTGAAGAAACTCATTGGTAGCTTGATGGGGATGGCATTGAATCTATAAATAACCTTGGGCAGTATGGCCATTTTCACGATATTGATTCTTCCTATCCATGAGCATGGTATGTTCTTCCATTTGTTTGTGTCCTCTTTGATTTCACTGAGCAGTGGTTTGTAGTTCTCCTTGAAGAGGTCCTTTACATCCCTTGTAAGTTGGATTCCTAGGTATTTTATTCTCTTTGAAGCAATTGTGAATGGAAGTTCATTCCTGATTTGGCTCTCTGCTTGTCTGTTACTGGTGTATAAGAATGCTTGTGATTTTTGCACATTAATTTTGTATCCTGAGACTTTGCTGAAGTTGCTTATCAGCTTAAGAAGGTTTTGGGCTGAGACGATGGAGTTTTCTAAGTATACAATCATGTCATCTGCAAACAGGAACAATTTGACTTCTTCTTTTCCTAACTGAATACCCTTGATTTCTTTCTCTTGCCTGATTGCCCTAGCCAGAACTTCCAACACTATGTTGAATAGGAGTGGTGAGAGAGGGCTTCCCTGTCTTGTGCCAGTTTTCAAAGGGAATTTTTCCAGTTTTTGCCCATTCAGTATGATATTAGCTGTGGGTTTGTCATAAATAGCTCTTATTATTTTGAGGTACGTTCCATCAATACCGAATTTATTGAGCGTTTTTAGCATGAAGGGCTGTTGAATTTTGTCAAAAGCCTTTTCTGCATCTATTGAGATAATCATGTGGTTCTTGTCTTTGGTTCTGTTGATATGCTGGATTACGTTGATTGATTTGCGAATGTTGAACCAGCCTTGCATCCCAGGGATGAAGCCCACTTGATCATGGTGGATAAGCTTTTTGATGTGCTGCTGAATCCGGTTTGCCAGTATTTTATTGAGGATTTTTGCATCGATGTTCATCAGGGAGATTGGTCTAAAATTCTCTTTTTTTGTTGTGTCTCTGCCAGGCTTTGGTATCAGGATGATGTTGGCCTCATAAAATGAGTTAGGGAGGATTCCCTCTTTTTCTATTGATTGGAATAGTTTCAGAAGGAATGGTACCAGCTCCTCCTTGTACCTCTGGTAGAATTCAGCTGTGAATCCATCTGGTCCTGGACTTTTTTTGGTGGGTAGGCTATTAATTGTTGCCTCAATTTCAGAGGCTGCTATTGGTCTATTCAGGGATTCAACTTCTTCCTGGTTTAGTCTTGGAAGAGTGTAAGTGTCCAGGAAATTATCCATTTCTTCTAGATTTTCTAGTTGATTTGCGTAGAGGTGTTTATAGTATTCTCTGATGGTAGTTTGTATTTCTGTGGGGTCGGTGGTGATATCCCCTTTATCATTTTTTAATGCGTCTATTTGATTCCTCTCTCTTTTCTTCTTTATTAGTCTTGCTAGCGATCTGTCAATTTTGTTGATCTTTTCAAAAAACCAACTCCTGGATTCATTGATTTTTTGGAGGGTTTTTTGTGTCTCTATCTCCTTCATTTCTGCTCTGATCTTAGTTATTTCTTGCCTTCTGCTAGCTTTTGAATGTGTTTGCTCTTGCCTCTCTAGTTCTTTTAATTGTGATGTTAGAGTGTCAAATTTAGATCTTTCCTGCTTTCTCTTGTGGGCATTTCGTGCTATAAATTTCCCTCTACACACTGCTTTAAATGTGTCCCAGAGATTCTGGTGTGTTGTATCTTTCTTCTCATTGGTTTCAAAGAACATGTTTATTTCTGCTTTCATTTCGTTATGTACCCAGTAGTCATTCAGGAGCAGGTTGTTCAGTTTCCATGTAGTTGAGTGGTTTTGATTGAGTTTCTTAGTCCTGAGTTCTAGTTTGATTGCACTGTGGTCTGAGAGACAGTTTGATATAATTTCTGTTCTTTTACATTTGCTGAGGAGTACTTTACTTCCAATTATGTGGTCAATTTTGGAATAAGTGTGATGTGGTACTGAGAAGAATGTATATTCTGTTGACTTGGGGTGGAGAGGTCTATAGATGTCTATTAGGTCCGCGTGGTGCAGAGATGAGTTCAATTCCTGGATATCCTTGTTAACTTTCTGTCTCGTTGATCTGTCTAATGTTGACAGTGGAGTGTTGAAGTCTCCCATTATTATTGTATGGGAGTCTAAGTCTCTTTGTAAGTCTCTAAGGACTTGCTTTATGAATCTGGGTGCTCCTGTATTGGGTGTGTATATATTTAGGATAGTTAGCTCTTCCTGTTGAATTGATCCCTTTACCATTATGTAATGGCCTTCTTTGTCTCTTTTGATCTTTGATGGTTTAAAGTCTGTTTTATCAGAGACTAGGATTGCAACCCCTGCTTTTTTTTGTTCTCCATTTGCTTGGTAGATCTTCCTCCATCCCTTTATTTTGAGCCTATGTATGTCTCTGCATGTGAGATGGGTCTCCTGAAGACAGCAGACTGATGGGTCTTGACTCTTTATCCAGTTTGCCAGTCTGTGTCTTTTAATTGGAGCATTTAGTCCATTAACATTTAAGGTTAATATTGTTATGTGTGAACTTGATCCTGCCATTATGATATTAACTGGTTATTTTGCTCGTTAGTTGATGCAGTTTCTTCCTAGCCTTGATGGTCTTTACATTTTGGCATGTTTTTGCAAAGGCTGGTACCGGTTGTTCCTTTCCATGTTTAGGACTTCCTTCAGGGTCTCTTGTAAGGCAGGCCTGGTGGTGACAAAATCTCTAAGCATTTGCTTATCTGTAAAGAATTTTATTTCTCCTTCACTTATGAAACTTAGTTTGGCTGGATATGAAATTCTGGGTTTAAAATTCTTTTCTTTAAGAACGTTGAAGATTGGCCTCCACTCTCTTCTGGCTTGTAGAGTTTCTGCCGAGAGATCTGCTGTCAGTCTGATGGGCTTCCCTTTGTGGGTAACCTGACCTTTCTCTCTGGCTGCCCTTAAGATTTTTTCCTTCATTTCAACTTTGGTGAATCTGGCAATTATGTGTCTTGGAGTTGCTCTTCTGGAGGAGTATGTTTGTGGCGTTCTCTGTATTTCCTGAATTTGAATGTTGGCCTGCCCTGCTAGGTTGGGGAAGTTCTCCTGGATGATATCCTGAAGAGTGTTTTCCAATTTGGTTCCATTTTCCCCCTCACTTTCAGGCAC